>NW_004524975.1:349039-349603 GCF_000260255.1 Octodon degus | reverse complement strand
CTGGAGAGGCTGTGGGGAGAAAGGAACCCTTCTCCACTGCTGGTGGGAATGTAGACTGGTATAACCACTATGGAAATCAGTGGAGACTCCTAAAAAATCTAGGACTGGAAATTCCATTCAATCCAGCTATTTCCCTTCTGGGGAATATTTTCCCAGGAGAACTGAAAATGTTGTACCACAATGATATATGTGTGTCCACATTTACAGCAGCACAATTTGTTATAGCTAAATCTTGGAAGCAATCAAAATGCTCATCACCTGAGGAATGGATGAAAAGGATATACAATGGAATATTAATCAGCTCTAAAGAAAGACAAAATTGAAGGTTTCATAGTAAGTGAATGTCACTAGAGTCTGTATTAATAACTGAAATAAGCCGGATGCACATGAGTAAGTATTGTATTGTCTCTTTAGTGTAAAAGCCTGAAGGAAGAAATGAAACCTGAAAGGTATAACAGAGATAGTAAAAGAAATTGAACTCAAGGATTAAATAATGAAGAGGAGAGAAAGAGAAAACTAAGAAAAAGGGTGGGGGATAAACAAGCCTGTGTAGATCCAGGATGG
>NW_004524975.1:342128-348569 GCF_000260255.1 Octodon degus | reverse complement strand
GAGTCAATGAACATCCCAGGATACTGGATAGGGTTGGCTGGACAGAATTCAGCCCACATTGATCCAATCAGTTTTATTTGATCTCCAAGGACAATGTTAGAATGAGAAATGGAATGGTCCTAAGCCAGTGGTCTTGGATTTGCTCCCTAGCTTGCCAGAGGCCATAGTGATAGGGGCGGTTCTCTCATCTGTTCTGGTCTCAGTCAGGCCCACCTGAACCCTGGACTTTATAGGTCTAGGGTGTATTGTAGGGGTGGGGGACAGCAAGGCCTCATATCCTCATCTGAGCAAGGATGAGCCTTAGGGAAGCAGCATGGGGATAGGAGAGAGGGCTGAGAGGGAACAGCTTGGCTGCCATGCAGGCATTAGGTATCATTTAGCAGAGTGGGTCCCAGGCATGAGACTAGTTCATGGGCTCCTGGGTCCCTTCCTTTATCTTTGTGGGTATATGGCTTCCTGGGGGCTCCAACTCCTGAAAGCAGCCTGTGTGATGGATTTCTGAGTGTGGAGGTGACAGAGATATCTCCGGGAACCAGGTCCTCAGAAGCGAGGAGGCCTGCTAAGCAGAAAGTAGCACTGAGCCCTCCTGGCAGGGCCATCATACCAAGGCCTTAGTCCAACTACAAGGGACTCTGGAGCTATATAGCTTGGCAGAGATGTCCAGAGGGCAGGTGGAGCCACTGAGGCTGTGTCCCCATATGAATGGGCCACACAAGGAGAGGGAGACTGCCTTGGACACAGGTGGATACAGAAGCTTCTTTCAGCTGCAGGATTGTGTGGATACCCAGGGATGGACTCAGATGTCTCCTGTGTGGACCCAGACAGAGGCCAGGTAACTTCTTAAGTGGTCTCTCTGGCTTTGGCCTTTTGAGGCCCTCTATATATGGTATTGGTGGCTGGGGTGACACAGTCCTCCAATGAGACATGTTTCAGTCTGCCTTCTCTGATCTTTGTGTGCTCCGTGTGGAATGTCCTCCATGGGTGTCACCATCCCTGCACCTAGGTGACACATGGCTGATTCCATGGTATCTGCCTGCCCTTATGTATCCAACACTAGAAGTCACAAAGAAGCTTGATTGAACAGTGTCTGGCCCCTCAGGTCTTCATTCTTAGGTGGAAGTTTTCTTCTCTCTGCTCTGGGCCAGAGCAATGAGGACCATGGGAACCATGTAGAGGTGACTATCCTCTCCCCAAACTGCTTGCAAGCCTTTTAGGAGCTGCTGCTCCAGATAAACCATGAGAAGGTCAATCCAAGGCTAAAGCCCCCACATGCAGCCACCCAGACCTGAGAGATTATTTTGTCATTTAAAACCATGGCTGGGCCCTGTTCTGTGGTGCCTAGGCTGTCACCTTCCTTTACAGAGAGCCAGGTAACTCACACAGCCCCTGTGCCTCCTCAGCCTGCCACCGTAGCTCACTTGCATCATCCTGGCTATGGCAGGCCCTGGGAACTGCCTCTCAAGGGCACACCAAGAAGCAACTCAGCCCCTGAAAGAGTGGGTGCTGCAACTTGTGCCACCTCTCCAGAGACATCCTGTTCTTTTCCTTCTCTCTGTGTCATTTATACTTGTGGCCTAGCAGAGGGGCTTCCTACATCCTGGCTCTTGTTCTCAGCTTGTTCTCTGTGAATTCTGTACCTGCCACCTGGCCTACCTTTCTCAGGTTCAGGTCTTGGTTTCAGCGTCTTTCAGGCTAGTATGCAGTAAGAATTTCTGTTTCCACCAAGCATGTTGCTCACACCTTTATCCCAGTACTCGAGAGGCTGAGGTGGGAGGATCACCATGAGTTCCAGGCCAGTGAGCTCAAGGTCAGCTGGAACCACATAATGGGACCCTGTCTCAAAAAAAACAAACAAAAAATTCTCACATTTCTGTGCCCCCATATGGCACAGGCCTTAAATGAGGCCACCTAAGTTTGAATGCCAGCTCTGCTCTGAACTTTCATGGGACATTGGTCAGGTGCCACAGACCCTGTCTGCACCACTGGCCACATCTGTAGAGTGGGATCACAACACAGGCAGAAGTCCTCACCCAGAGGCCCTGCCCTTGGGCCCTACACCCCACCTTCCTTCCTTCCTTCTGCCCATCTCTTCCTCTATTGTTTAAGGCCAGCTCTTACCTCTCTGATCCTGTCCTCTCCTCAGGCTCTCCCAGCTCCTGGAGTAAATCTGTTCAGCTGATGTTGGCAACTGTGGCCTTAATTGTGTATTCTTGACAAATGAAGCTCTTGGAGGTGCTCAGAACCACAGCTGCAGACTCTGTCATGATGCATGCAACCAGGAGGGAGGCATGGGCTGGGCAGGCTGGCTGACTATGGGGCCCCGCTTGCCCCGCTCCTGCCACCACATGGCATGGATATGAGCAGGTACTCTTGGCCACTGCACCATTCGGGGATGTGCTGGTGGGAAAGGAATTCCAAGGGGGCCACAAATCTGAGGGATGTGATGAGTGGCTCATCTAGTAAGAGGCCCATCCTACACACATGCACTTCCTTTTCTCTACTGATTTGATTTGCCAGCTATGCTCCACCACACAGTGTGAACCCCAGGGATCATCAAGCTGCCCTGCATGGCTGGACAGTTAGTGCGCTGCGCAAACGCCCCTGCAGATACAGCTTCCTCCATCCAGGAGGGGTTATGTTTTCCCTATTTGAGCAAAGATGCTGCAAAGAGCAGCTCTCTGTGCTCTAATTATCATTTGAGGGGTCTATCGCAAGATTTCAAAGAAATTCCCTCATCTAGTGTCACAGTGCCTAAATTCTACATTTCATGCTTACCCTTTGGGTCCCATGGTCCTTGGCAGTGGGCCAGAAATCCCTTTTGCAACAAAGCACCCACAGGTTCAGGTACACTCTAGAAATCAAAACCCCCATCATCATGTCTGTGATTGCTGTTATTTTATACCTGGATAGGGTCAGGCTTCATTAGACTGCAGGCAGGCCCAGCCCTTACTACAGGTCAGGTTCAGCAGAGCTAATGCTGAGAGCCACATCTGCAGATGATCCAGCTGGCTGGGGCAGTCACCGCTTCCCCAGTCATGTGCTTTGCTTCTCATTTACTGGGGACTCACTCCAAGGAGCAACCCTAATACCAATGACAAAGCTGGTCTTGGGGCATCCTCTGTTTTAGGGACAGTGAAGGACACATTCTTGGGCCACACCACTCTCCAGTGGTGGCTGCCATTGTCACCAGCCCAGAAAGTCTATCTAGCTTGAGTCAGGTTCAGGAAGGGGCTGCACTTCCACCTCACAGCCCTGATGCAAAGCAGTTCTGGAAGCCCTGCGGTGGCCCTCATAAAGTGTCACCAGCACTGGTCATGGGAAGTTGAACCACAGAGGCCCGGCACCTCCTTTGCAGTACCCCTTTGTCTGCATGCACAGGTGAAAGGACCTGAGACTCCTTGTCTGATATCTGAATTGTCTGCAGGAGGTGGAGTGGACAAAGTCCCTTTACACCCTTACCTTGAGGTGCTATTCTTCACAGGGAAATTATCCCAGAGGCACTTCTGTTCAAAGCCTGGGACCAATGGGCTAATGGATAGATGGGCTCCCCCAAAGGCCTCCAGGCCCATGTCCACCCAGTGAGTCATTTCTGGCCTGGTAAGTGAGGCCATCCTAGCTCTTTGAATGCTCCCTTCCAAGGCTGTATTTTGCAAACACTGATTGGAGCTGCATTGCCACTATTGTAATTTAAAACAAAAATGCCAAACACATCAGGGAAGAGAAGTGTTACAGACACAAGGGGTCGAACCTAGCCACCCATGGGCCATAGCTGACTGCACAGGAACAGGTATATGAAACTGTGGAAAGGGAAGTACTACTGTTTTTGGCCTGCAGCTAAGTTGCCTCAAAACTCCTATGGCAGTGTGGTGAATTGAATGTGAGCCTCCCAAGTTCATGTCCACCCACAGTTTTGAATAGGATCTGGTTTGGAAATAGGGTCTTTGCAATTATAATTGGTTTATATGGGGTCATAATGACAGGGTGGCCCCAAATTGATGGAAGGAGGTAACTTTCCTTTGTTTTTTTCTTTTGGTACAGAGAATTGAAATCAGGACTTTGCACTTGCCAGGCAGGCACTTATGCTACTAAGCTACATACCTGGCCAAAAGTGTTGTCTTTCTAAGAACAGAGGGGACAAATGGGGGAAGCTGTGTGAAGCTGGAGGTGGAGATTGAAAGGACAGAGCTGTAAATCAAGGGTCGTCAAAATTCTCTGTAAAGCACCAGAAGCTAGGATGGAACCATGGAACTGCTCCTGTCTGAGTGCCACTGATAAACCCAACCATGCAAGGCTTGAAGTTGAGGATTCTAGCACACACCCTGTGAAAGGACCAGCTTGTATTACTTTAACCCCCACCCCCAGTTTGTGGTAATTTGTTACAGAAGCACTAGGAAATAAGACACTAGGGATGCAGGAGAGAGACTGGTCCTGGCTGACCGATGAAACCCACATTACTTTCTTGTCGTGGTACCACCAGCAGTCCTGCCAGACCCTGGGAATCCCATGCCTCAGTGAGATCAGTATTATCCTACAGAGACCTTCAACGGAGTGGGTCAAGCTCATCCCCATTATGGAAGATGACCTGCTGCACCAGGAGTGGGCTTATTTGATGTCTTAGTCACTTTTTCATCTGTGGGACACAGTACCCGCCACCCAGATTTAAAGGGAGAAGTGGATTTTGGTTCACAACTTTTGTCCACAGTTGGCTGGAAGATACAGGTAAAGGGTCTTAAAGAGGAAAGCTATTCTCCATGTGGTAGACAGGAAGAAGAGGAAGGAAGACCCAGGGAGGGAGATTAAACCCTCCAGGCTGCATCCATAGTGGCCACCTTTTCTGATCAGCCTCCCCTCTAATAGGACACTATTACTGATCTGTCAGTGGATGAATTTACTTATCAATATGACACCCTGTGGTCCAATCCCCTCCAGAAGCCCAACTCTGAACATGATATCTTGAGAACATTCTAGATCAAAACCTTAACACCCAAAGAGGTAGAGTGATTTACCAAGGTCACCAGCAGCTTAGCTGCAATAGGAATTGTGAAGTCCTTATGAAAAGCACATTATTACCATTGAGGGGGGGGTTGTTTGTGCCAGTAACCATACTTGTGACCTTGAACTATTGCAGTCACACTCTGAAGGGACTGTTGTTGATCCCAATTTTTTGATGTGGCCCTGAAGGCTCAGAGCACTGGGGAAGCTGCTCAGACCACATGGCAGCAAGGCAGTGGATCCAGGTTTAGACCTGCCCTGGAAGGATCCCTACTCCTTGAACCCTAGTTCATGCCCCTCAGCAGTGCTGTGGGTGGCCCTGTAGAGGACCATCTGAGCAGCTCTCCTTGAAAGAAGAGCAACTGTCTCCATTTTGACTGAGCCTGACCCTATTTCCTCACATTGTTATGTACAGAGTGGCTAGGACTTCTGTTTATCCTTCAATTGGCCTTAAGCAATGTGTATTGGTATAGCTGAGGTGCTGGTGACAGTCTTTGAAGGTGATAAGCATGTTTCCCTAGTACAGGATGATAGAGTTAAAGCTCTGCACCACCAGCTGGGATTGAGCCTCAAGATAGAAGCTATGACTTGTTCGGGCTTGAAAGACTACATCAAAGCTGAAGCACCAGAACCCAAAAAACATTAGATGCCATCTCCATGGCATAATATTATAATGCAGAT
Organism: Octodon degus; assembly: GCF_000260255.1. Lineage (NCBI taxonomy): Eukaryota > Metazoa > Chordata > Mammalia > Rodentia > Octodontidae > Octodon > Octodon degus. The sequence goes on along the minus strand of NW_004524975.1, from coordinate 342,896 downwards.
ACTTTCTCTGCATATCCTCTCTGCATATGGTGGAGGTAAATGTAGGCCACCCACCTAATTCAGCTCATTGAGTCAATTCTCCCACAATTCTCTGTCAATCCTCCTCAAGCCACTCCCCCACTGAATAAAAACCAGGTGAGGCCCTGGGTCACTTTCTTAGTTCTGGGAAGCCATCTTTGTGGCTGAACTTAGACCTCCTTGACTCCTCAATGATTGAAAATATAATTTAATGTCTTTATTTTTGCCGTGGCTTGCATTGTAAGTGGTAGATTGGAATGAACTTGATGGGGTTCCAATCACATAACTTTGGGATTATAAATATTGGCTTCTTGGACCAAGATGAGGACCTGGATTTCATGTGGCTTTCCCAGCAGCCCTGCAAGTTCAGGAAATCAGTTCTGTTTGCCAGAGCAGGAACCAAGGTTAGAAAAGTTAACACATACCTGGTCACACAGCAGCCCAGGGCTGTGCCTTTGTGCACAAGGCCTGTGAAGATCTCTAAGGTCTGAGGGCTTGTGCTCAGGAGCCATCCTGTGGACAACAAGGCCAACATTCTCCGTTTTGCTTACTCCAGCCTGTGACCTCTCTGATGAGAGAAATGAAATAGAGGATGGATGGAAGGGAGGATAACAGCTCAGAGAAAGGGAGGGAGGGAGCCCCTCTCTGTGCTCTGGCAGCTCCCCCAGAGAGCCTTCTGCACATGACAGATTCTTATGGCTTTAGACAATGAAATGGATTATTGCCTTATATCTTTTTTTATTTTTATTT
>NW_004524975.1:333409-341535 GCF_000260255.1 Octodon degus | reverse complement strand
ATCATGCCAGGACTCCTCTCCACACAGTGGCAGGGAAGGTGATTGGGAGTGGACAGAGTCCACAGTGGTCAGCTCATCAGAATTACTTGAGGCAAGATGTCTCCAAGGACAGGGTTCAGAGAACCAGGAGGTTAAGCATTTGCCCCCAACAAAGGTGAGATTTTTGATTACTGTCATGTTACATGGGAGGATTATGGAAACTGATTTTGGCTTAGAGAGGTCAGATGATTTAAAGATGTATGACAACCAGATCCACAAATCAGCAAATGTCTTCAGCTAGAAAAAAATGAGTAGGAAGTGAAGGATCATTTCATCATGAAGAGAGAAAGAAATCAACCCAGAAAAAGGAGTTGAAACTGACAGTAGCTGGATGATGTGAGTGGAGGGGTCTTAGAAGAAAGGTGCTTCAATCCAGGTGAGGACATATTTTCTAGGGAATACACATATGCATGCCTTTACCAAACAACATAATAAGTAAGTATTCAGGGAAAAAAGTATGGGAGATGGAAGATGGTAAAAAAACTACAGCTTAAAATAAAAGTTCTATATGTTCTTTTCACAATCATACACATCTAGAAAATCACAAACAAGCAGACTCAGAGCTGTGCTGCTTGTTGTGGCAGCCATTGGCCATGCACAGCTATTGAACACCTGAAATGAGTCAAGTTCATGTACATGGGATAATTTCTGTTTTCTTGTATATACTTAAGCATGACCTATGGACTAGTATGTGGTCTATTTTAGAAAATGTTCCATGTGCAGCTGAAAATAATGTGTATTCAGATGTGGTTGGGTGGAACATTCTGTATATGTCCACTAAGTCCATTTGTTCTAAGTTCTGGTTCAGTTCTGGTACTTCTTTGCTAATTTTTTGTCTGCTTGACACTGACAAAAAAATCTATGAGGTGATATAAATGGTGGCAGAGTAAATCCTGGGGGATTTGACTAATATTTCCAGATACAAAAGCTACATTTTTACTTATATAGGTCTTGCTTTATCTTGGTCTTAACCATTCAGCAGAAAAGTATAACTACGAGGTATATAAAATAATGACATATTAATATGTTGAGCTGTATAATGCTGAGCTGTAAAAGGTTCAAGTCAACAACTTAAGACATTTGCCAGTTCTGTTGACAATCCACTACTATTATGGACTATTGGACTATATTGGGCTATTTTGTTGAATTCAAGTACCTACAATAGTTGAACTGGCATCAAGTATGAAAAGGTCTTTTAAAGTGTTCTCCAAATACAGCTTCTCTAACAACAATGGAACACCCATCTCTAAAAAAAAACAAAACAAAAAAGGGGGATGCAAAAGGGGACACCATTTTGTAGTGAAAAGAATATATATATATATATATATATATATATATATATATAATAAGATAGATATACAGCTACCTTCTATTAGTTCAATGAGAAGAAAGGTCTGTATTGATATTGTCTAGACAAGAAATCATGTCTACATCTTGTCCTCTGAATGACTACTACAAAGACAATATGCAATGTATTAATTATTATAACTGTTCTACTACCCTCTTTTGAAACTGTTTCATTGCTATTTTTTCTCATTAAAATGAATTTTTAAAAATGGCAGTTTAAAAAAGTTAAATTGAGAGGTGCTGTAAAAGATATGCATGTCAGATTCTGAAGATTCTTACCAAAATATAGCATGTAAAATATCGTATTATTTTTATATTGATTGCTTGTTGAAATAATACTATTTTGGATATAGTGGATTAAATAAGATCTTATTAAATTAATTCCAAGTGTTTTTATTTTTTTAAAAAATGTATTTGGTACAGAGTCTCACTATGCAGCTGGGAGTCACAGTGCTTCTTCTGTTTTCAGTACCTCCCGAGCACTGGAATGACAGGTGTGCACCAGGATGCCCTGTCTCTGTGACTGACTCAGCTCTCCTGAGGGTGGGGATGGCACAGATCAAACTCTGGTCCCTGTGCTTGGCTAAGCAAGCACTTAGTCCACTGAACTATCTTGGTGGCCCCACGTGTTTGTTTTTAACCTCTTCTTTTTGGTGCACCCCCAGGCTTTGCCCCTTTCTGGAGGTTGGAAAGAGGAAACCTTGGTGTGTTACAAGGATGGGCAGCTGTGGCACCCAGCCTCTGCCTCGTTGATTTATTATAAAATAAAAATAACCTACCAGCAGGATTTTTGTATTAAATGAGATAGCATACCGTCATATTTTCTGAAAATTAAAAAATGGAAAACACAGGTGAAGGTGGTGGTCTCAAGCTTTGCCTCCTAGTGCTGGAGGAGCTGTGGGTGTCTGGATGGAAGGTGGCTGTTGGGAGTCGAAGGTTTTAGACAGTGATGCTCTCACTTAGTGGACTTAACCAGAACATGATCCACAAGACTTGCAACCATGTTGACTTGGGAGAGCATTTTACCTCTCTTTAGAGCCCTTAGAAAGAAGACATTACCACTGCAACTGCTCTAAGAAAGAATGATTAATCTGGGATTCTTGTTGCAGGTTCAAGCCTGCAGGTCCTTGTCTTAGCCAACTTTCCTTCACTACAATAAAATACTTGAGACAATTAACTTATGAAGAGCAAAGTTTTGCTTTGGCTCATGGTTTTGAAAGTTCTAATCCATGGTCCATTGGCTCCATTGCTGAGACCTCATGTTGTGGCAGGTATTTTGACAGAGCAAAGTCATGACCCTCATCAACCAGGAAGCAAAAAAGAACAAAGAAATAGCTGGGGTCCCACACTTCCCTTCAAGGGCATGCCACTAAGGTCCTCCCACTCACTGGAGTTTTCACCACTTCTCAATGGTGTCACCTTGCGCATTTTGGGGGTATTCAAGATCCAAGTGATAGAATCCCTGAAAGGGCACCTGGCACAGTTGAGGCTACCACTCTGGTTGGTATAGGACATTCCTGCTTGTACTGCAGAAATGCAGCTTCCCTTGTAGGCCTAAGCAAACCTCTTCATTCACAGCAGCAGTCCCTACCAGGTAATTCTGATACCTGTTAGGATCACAAAGGAGCACTACTGCTTTGTTCTCTGAACGGGAAACTAGCCATGAGTAGGCATGAGAAAGGTCACCCTGGTGCCCTTAAAGGCCCTACCTGAGATGATGGTGTCCCTTTCTCATGATAATAAAATAATAACGTCCAGAGAGGGATCTTAAAATAAATACATGAACTTCAACAAGTTCTGGTTTACCCTTTTAAGGTCTCTTTCTTTCCATTTTTTTCTTGCAGTTTCAAGATACATTTGGTGGGTATGCAGCTCCTTCACTGATACTCAGAGCCTCACCTGGTCTGCATGATGGGTGTCTTGGCCCAAGACAGTGATTTCCCCAGTTGAAGACCCTAGATCTGAAGCATGGCTTCTGCAGCCATGGTTGTTTACAGAAGGTTCTGGGTGCCTGGTCTTTGCGCAGGCTCAGCTGCATGGAGATGCCTGCACCATGTATTACATTCCTTCTATGTCCTTTCTGGAGCATCTGTGGCCAGGACAGAGCTGGGTAAGGAGCTCTTCCTGATGACTAGAGTGAAGGAGCTGTTGGTGAGAAGAGTGGCAAGGCCAGGCACCTCTGAACTGTGCCAGAGCAGGACACCATGGGGGAAAAAGCGGGCTCTTCAGTCATCACAGTCAGGGAAAGAGACTCACCTTTGTGACATATAGATGCTTCTTGCACATCCCTGTCTCACTCAGGTCTGCTCAGCCCCCCAGCTCTAGTCCTCCACAGATGGTACAAGCAGTGATGGACAAGAATGATGAATGTTGAAATGTTTAACAAAAAATTATTGCAGTAAAAGATGCATTGCCATGACCTCCTTAAGACATTCTCTCCTCACATCAAGCATGCTGATTCCATTGTCCTTGCCACTTTTGGAAGCAGTCCTGGAAGCCCTCTTTCATGAGGGTCTTCAGTTGTGTTGTCACAGCTCCATGATATTCTAAATCAATTCAAACTCTTTAGCTTTTAAGGTCATTTTGGCTTCAGGAAAGAATGAGGGGTCCCACAGTGCATGACAGTGAATAACATAAATGAAGGTGCAGGGTGTTGTTTATGATAGAAATTGCTGCAAAAAATTTGAAACAATTCAAAGCATTGAGGCAGACATTAGATCACCGCTAAAGCACTCATGAAATCAGACCTGCAAACCTGCTTCAGGGTTGCCAGAATGGTGGGATGGGTGTGTTGGAATAGAGGGAAGTATCTTGACAGGGATTAATGGCCATTTTATCATTTAATGTAATAAAGTCTTAAATTCCAACATTCACCACATTTTTTTTTCATCACACTGTGGATGTTCCTATCACCTTTACTCTTGGTTGCTGGCCTTTTCCTTCTTGGAGAGCACACATTATGCAGCATGGATGCAACCCAAGCTCTGGAGCCAGATGACCCACATACAGAGGCCTGCTGTGCTACCTGCTGTTGGGTAGCTAGCTCATCGCTTCCCTGAGCTTCAAGTCTGCCCCTGTTTAAATGGGCTAATTGCAGGAGTCTGACAGTATTGTTGTGAGGCTAAGAGGATGGAGGCATGCAGGAGGAACCCAGGGATGGGGACAATGTAGAAACATGTAAACTGAGGGCCCTGTGTACAAGGACAGGCTGTGTTGGAAAGTGTACTCTCGGGGCTGGTGAGATGGCTTAGTGGTCTAAAGCACCTACTTAGAACAAGCTTAGCAAAGCACAGGGACTGCGGTTCAATCCCCCAGCACCACATGCCAGCCAGCCCCGCCCCCTGGTGGGCTGAGCTGGCCACACACACACACACACACACACACACACAAATAAATAAATAAATAAATAAATAAATAAATAAATAAATAAATAAAATTTAAAAAAATAAAAAAGAAAGTGTATTCTCTAGAGGATCTGTGTTCCCAGTGGAAAGGTTCTGGGTGAATAGAAATAAAAGCATGTGTGAGAGCATTCCACAGCCAGACCACAGGCCCAGTGTGAGTGTGGGAGCTGCCACTTGTTTGTCATGCTCAAGAACTCTCCCCAGCCAGACCCCACACACGGCATGTGTGTGGATCCATCCTCATGCTCACTGTGTCCAAGATCCTTTTCCAGCCAGACTCCAGAACTGGCATGTATGGGGGAATTTCTACCAGCTTATCACTCCCAAGACCCCTCGCAAGCCAGACTCCAGGCTGTGCACATGTGTGGGATCATCCACCTGCATTCTGAGCCCAAGACCCCTTTCCAGCCAGACCCCAGGCCCTATGCCAGGCCTCTTGTGGAACCTTGCAGAAAAATTACCTGCAGAGAGGGAAGGAGCCAGACATATCCATCTAATGCAAGAGCTGAACACCTAGCCAGAGTGGCAGAGTGAGTTCACCTCTATGAGCTGCAGCAGGAAGAAGCTGAGCACAGCAGCCAAACCAAAGCCAGGCACATCTGGACAAGTTCAAAGTTGTAGATCCAGACCCGGTAAGCTGAGACACTTTGTTGGACCCAGATTTATGAGAGTGTCCACTCTTTTTTATGCTTGATCTACAAAGGAGGCAAAAGTAACCAGGTGAACGACCTTGCCTGAAAGACTGCAGGTACCTCAAGGGGAGAGGATTAGACATAATTTAAGGCTAACTTAGATTCAAATTACCAATTTGATATCTGTGCTTAGCTTCACAGACATAATGTTTTCTCATACTGCCTAAAATACAAACCCATTTGTTACATAAGTTTGTCAACCGCTAAATATCACTACCCATTACCAGTGTTCCTAATTGTAGTTCTACAAATACAAAACTAAAACTAGTTTAACCATATAATCTCTTCGGTAAGAATTTCAGTAGGTGCCAAGGCTATAACTTCACCAAAGCTCTACACCAAAGGTCAGAGGACAGTGCTATACAAAATGACAATGAAAGGAGCAAAATGCAATCACAGGCCCTGAGCCCCCCACCCCAGAACAAATGCAGGCGACACTAGCACAAAAGAAATTGGAAATAACACAGCTGAAATGTCTGAATCAATAAAGTCTGAAGTAAAGAAAAAGCTGCAGAAAAGTACAGAGGTAATGAGATCAGAAAGAAGCTCTGAAATAAAAAAGAAATCTCTGAATTAATAACATCTGAATTAAAGAAACAACTGCAGAGACATAGAGGAAATGAGATCAGAATTAATCTCTGAGGTAAAAAAAAGAAAGGATAACTATAATGAAAAATTAAAAACTGCTTCTAGAAAAGACACTGATAAAAATTAGAGGACTACAGGAAAATGATGGAAGCCTTGAATGAGCAATACGGGAAAGAAATACATGACATGAAGCAAAATCAAAAAAATATAGAGGAACTTAAAATCTCAATCACGAGCTTGCAAAACTGTTTGAATGAAAGTGAAAACAGAGTTTCAGATCTTGAAGACTCCATTACTGAAAAGGTAATAAAAGGTCTCTTAAAAACCAACAGGAAGTCAGAAAAAATAATTCATCATCTGCAAGATGATGCAAAGATGAGCAATGTGAGAGGAATAGGCATCAATGAGAAAAAAGGAGTTAATAGAAATGATATAAAAAGCATATAGGCAGAATTAATAGAAGAAAACTTCCCAGCTATGGGGAAACAATCTGGCATTCAAATAACTGAAGCATGTAGAACTCCAAATAACATTAATCCAATTAAAAACACACCCAGACATAAAATAGTCAAGATCCCAGAAATCCAGCAAAAAAATAATATACTAAAAGCTGCTAGAGAAAGGAAACAGATCACATTTAAAGAAAAACCCATCAGAATAATGGCAGATTTCGCTTCACAAACCATGAAGTTAAGAAAAGCATGGAGCAGAGTACATCAAATCCTCTATGAAAACAAATTCCAGCCCAGACTATTACACCCTCACAATGCTCTTCCAAGTTTGATGGAGAAGTGAAATACTTCCATGACAAAGAACAACTAAAGAATTTCATGATGACAAAGCCAACTCTACACACACTACTAAAGGATGTTCTAGAGAGGAACAAAATGACCACAACTCCATGAATGAGAACAGAAAGAAACCAACAAATAGGGCAAAAAATCAAACAGGAGAAAAACAGATAAACAACAGTAAATAAATAAAATACCAATCATAAGTCAATACATCTCAATTATAACCATCAATGTAAATGGACTCAATTCACCAATTAAAAGAAATAGACTGACACAGGGGATTAGGAAGCAAAATCCAACAGTATGTTGTATAAAAGAAACACATTTAACTCATAAAGAAATTCATAGGCTGAAAGTCAAAGGGTGGAAAAAAATACTACATGCCCCAGCACCTCAGAAAAAATCAGGGGCTGCAATCCTTTTCATAGTCTCAACTTCAAACCAAGAATGATCAAATGAAATAAAGAAAGCCACTACATCATAGTTAGGGGAAAAATCAAAGAGGAAGAAGTAACACTCATAAAGATTTAAGCACCAAACACGGGAGCACCCAAATATAAGACAAATCTTTTTCTGTTTTTTGCTTTTTTGTAGGGAATGGTCTACAGGGTGTTCACGGTCTCAAAACTAGATGAAACTCATAGTGATCCACCAGTTTACAGCCTCCCCAGAACTGGGATTACAGGCGCACACCAACACTCTCAGTCTGGATTATTTATTTATTTATTTATTTATTTATTTATTTATTTGCTTAACCAAGGATTGAACTCAGGCTCTTGTGCTTGCCAGAGAAGTGCTTATTCCACTGAGCCATCTCCCCGTTCCTGGAAAAATCTTAATGAACATGAAAAATCTAATATCCAATACCACCTAACACCACCTTATCGCAAAAAGTTCAAGCAGACAAAAAATTAACAAAGAAGTAGCACAACTGTGGTAATTATACCCTTTTCATTCCTTATTGCTTGTATTTGAATTTTTTCTTTCCTCTTTTTGATGTGGTTAGCTAGGGGCTTATAAATTTTATTTAATCTTTCAAAGAACCAGCTTTTTGCTTTTTTGATTCTTTGAATTGTTTTCTTCAACTCAATTGAATTAATTTCTGCTCTAATCCTTATGATTTCCTCCCACATTTGGGCTCTGGGTTTGGTTTGCTCTTCCTTTTCTGGTTGTTGAAGGTGCAGCATTAGGGTAGTTATTTGTTCCTGTTCTGTTTTCCTAATGTGTGAGTTCACAGCTATGAATTTCCCTCTGAGAACTGC
>NW_004524975.1:331840-332876 GCF_000260255.1 Octodon degus | reverse complement strand
CATATTTATGAGTGTTACCTCTTCCTCTTGAATTTTTCCCCTAACCAGTATATAGTGGCCTTCTTTATTTTGCTTGATCATTGTTGGTTTGAAGTTGTGACTGTTTGAGAATAGGATTGCTACACCTGCTTTTTTCTGAGGGGCTGGGTCATGTAGTATTGTGTTCTATCCTTTGACTTGCAGCCTATGAATGTCTTTATGAGTTAAATGTGTTTCTTGTATACAGCATATTGTTGGATTTTGTTTCCTAATCCACTGTGCCAGGCTATTTCTCTTAATTGGTGAATTGAGTCCATTTACATTGATGGTTAGAATTGAGATGTATTGACTTATGGTTGCCATGTTGTTTACCTGTTGTTGTTTACGCCTTTTTCACCTGTGTTTAATTGCTTGCCCTATTTAGTTGGTTGGTTCTGATCTCATTCATGGAGTTATGATCGTTTTGGTCCCTCTCTAGAACATCTTTAAGTAGACTGTGTAATGTTGGCTCTGTCATCACGAAATTCTTTAGCTGTTCTTTGTCATGAAAGTATAGGAGGAAGTTATAAAAATTAGAGCAGAATTAATTCAATCGAGGTGAAGGAAACGATTTAAAAAATCAACAAATCTAAAAGCTTGTCCTTTCAAATGTTAAATAAAATTAGTAAGTCCTTAGCTAACCTCATCAAAAATAGAAAAGAGGCGATGGGGAGATACCTCAGTAGTATAGTGCTTGCCTGGCAAGCACAGGGTCCTGAGTTCAATCCTCAGTACCGTAAAAAAAAAAGAAGAAAAGAAAAAAAGAAGAAAGAAAAGCTTCAACTTCAAGCAATAATGAATATAATGAATATAAAGTGTGGAATAACCACAGACCCAGGGTAAATTCAGAAGATCATCAATAGCTACTTTGAGACTCTTTACTCTCACAGAATTGAAGACATAGAAGAAATGGAAGGTGCAAAACACCAAAACACACACACACACACACACACACACACACATATATATATATATATATATACTGTATATGTACACTGTATATACTAACTCAAACATA
>NW_004524975.1:330252-331740 GCF_000260255.1 Octodon degus | reverse complement strand
TTCTGCCCTTGAGGGTGAACCTGTTGTGCCCCTGTGGCAAGATGTTCTGCTCATGGACTAGCTGGGTGGATCTATCCTCTACACTTTCTGCAGGGATTGCAGGTGCAGGGTTACACCTCAGGCGTGTATGCCATGCCTGAGCTTTCCCTGGAGGGGGCAGGGTGAAGTATGGGGAAGAGAAAGCTCTCCCTCACACTCACCAAACCTGGGCTAGGACTTGGTCTGGGGGTTCCCAGAACGTGGCAGAAATTCCTACTCAGTGGGTGGGGTGGGGAAGGTGGTGCGGAGTGGTGGTCGGCGGCCCAAGGAGGTGGGAGAGGGTCCGGCCCACGCTGCGCCTGGGCTGGGACTGGTCCCACCGGCGCAGGGTAGCAGGAAGCTTTCTACATACTCACCCGACCTGGGCTAGGACTGGGTCCACGAAAATATTTTTTTAATTTTTAAAGAATTAGTTTTAATGGGCCCAGGAGATGGCTCAGTGGAATAAGAACTTCTGCAGCAAGCGCAAGGACCTGTGTTCAATTCCTGGCTCTGCCAAAAAAAAAAAAAAAAAATTATTTTGAATTTTTTAAATTTAATTGTGGTAAGGCTCAAGGAACAGGGATTCCAAAGACAGCCTCCTGAATCTCAGTGCTCTGACTCGATAGGCTCATGAACAACTCAGGTCAAGTTCAGAGCAGAAGTCGAAAGTCTCCTCTCCCCTTTACTGCTCTGGGACCCAATTGGGCAGTCTAGTGAAAGCATTCACACTTCCATGTAGAAATGACCCTTTTGACTAGCATTTTCTCTGCTCTTAAACTTCACCTCCAAACTCTGAAGATGTTCAGAGGCTGAGATCTAAGAGGAGAAAATCCAGCTAAAATTTAGGCCTTTTCAGAAGCTGGGCCATCCTAAGGCTGCTGCAGTTTCCAGGCAAAAATTGATTTTCTGCTCCAAATACATTTGGCTACCTCACCAATTCACCATGTAATCCATGCCCGCCTGGCCCCTGAGCATACATTGTCCCTGAAATCTTGGCCTCACATGCCTTTCTAGAAAAAAAATGGAATAAGGATTTTTTTTGCTCCGAAAGCATTCAGGGCACATTTGGCTGGCTGGAGTGTTGTGGGGATCAACCTACAGCAACCTGAAGCTGGCAGGTTAGTGGAAGCAGCCACTTAAAAGACTGAGCTAGGGCAAGGGCCCTGAGTAAAGCACACTTGCTCAGCCCTTTCTTCTAAGGGCCACAACGGGACCCAGCTGTGCCAGGCCTAACATCCCCAGGTCTATCTCATTTCCTCCACTATAGGATTTCAGTTTCCAAGGGTGAATCCTTGGTGGAGAACTTCCCGAGTGGGTCTAGGCCCTTTGTGAAGAGGGGCCCTCCTAAACCTTTTCCCTTAGGCAGCCCACAACAGAACTTCAGATCCCCAATTCAACTGGAAAACGCATTCATGAATACATCATCAGCAGGTGAGTCTCCTCGGTAATAGTTGCATGGAAAATTCT
>NW_004524975.1:329219-330039 GCF_000260255.1 Octodon degus | reverse complement strand
AATTTTTTTATTTAATTGTGGTAAGGCGCAAGATACAGGGATTCGAAACACAGCCTCCTGCATTTCAGTCCTCTCACTGGATAGGCTCTGCAAGAACTCATGTCACGGGCACACCAGAATTCGAAAGGCTCTTTCTCTCCCCTTTTTTGCTATGGGACCCAATTCTCCAGTCTATTGAAGGCATTCACACTTCCATGTAGAAATGACGGTTATGACAAGCATTTTTCCTCCTCTTAGAAATTACCTCCTAACTCTTTCAGAGTTCTGAAAGAGTTTAGAGGCTGAGTTCTAAGAGGAGAAAGTCCAGCTAAATGGTATGCTGTTTCAGAAGCTGGGCTTTCCCAAGGCTGCGCCAATCTCCAAGCAAAAATTCAGTTTCTGGTCCAAATGCCTTTGGTTACCGCACCAATTCACGATGTTATCCGCGCCCGCTCTGCCCCTGAGCAAACATTGTCCCTTAAGTTTTGGCCTCCCAGGCCTTTCTAGAAAAAAATGGAATAAGGACTTTTTTTTGCTCCAAATGTCTTCAGGGCAGTTTGGCTTCCTGGAGTGTTGTGGGGATCAAACTATAGCAACCTGAGGCTGACAGCTTTTTGGAAGCAGCCACTTAAAGGACTGAGCTATGGCAAGTCCCCCAGGTAAAGCACACTTGCTCAACCCTTTTGTCTTAAGGGCCACAATGGGACCCAGCTGTGGCAGGCCTCAGTTCCCCAGGTGTATCTCATTCTCTCCACCATAGGATTTCAGTTTGCAAGCGTGAATCCTTGGTGGAGAGCTTCTTGAGTGGGTCTAGGCCCTTTGTGAAGAGGGGCCCTCTTAA
>NW_004524975.1:323417-329119 GCF_000260255.1 Octodon degus | reverse complement strand
TATATATATGATAAACAGTCACTTTTTTTTTGCGGAACTGGGGATTGAACTCAGGCCCTTGCGCTTGCCAGGAAAGCGTTTATTCCACTGAGCCATCTCCCCAGCCCCAACTGTCACTTTTGAAACTGAAGTAATTCACAACACCAAGCTTGCCAAGAGTGGAAACTCATTCAGTCTCCTAAGAAAAAGCACTCATGAAGTTTGTGTCTCTCCAGCTGGTGTTTAAGAGAAAGTGAAAAAGGGTGTTTTTGGTAGCATTTCTTCCTAAGCAAAAGACATAGAAACAGGTTTCAAGACTCCAGTTACCTAGTTAGAGCTGCTTGTTTCTATGCCATGAGTTGTGTTTCAAAGTGTGAGTTTTTCAGGCTCAAGCACCAGCTAATTTCAAGATTTTTTGCTAAGCAGGGCTCTCCAATGCCTGTTTCATATACAGGGAAACACAGAACACCGGCTAAAACATCACTTTTGTAACAGAAGTAATTCACAACTTCGCACTTTGCCAAGAGAGACAACTCATTCAGTCTCCTAAGAAAAAGTATCCATGAAGTTTAGGGCTTTCTAGCTTGTAGTGCTTAGTAACTGCAGAAGGGTGATTTCTCTCCCATTCATTCCTATGGTAAAAAAGCCAGAAACTCGTTTGAAGACTCCAGTACCCTGGTTCTAAATACTTATTTGTACTACATTCTTTGTAGAACTAAATATGAGTTCTTAATACAGAAGAGCCAGCTAAGCTCCAGCTTTTTGGGAAGCAGGGCAATCCAATGCTTGTTCCCATATACAGTGAAGCACAGAACTCTGTCTAAAGTGTCATTTTTGTAACTAAAGTAATTCACAATGCAGCACTGTGCAAAGAGTGGCAACTCATTCAGTATCCTAAGAAAAAGCATTCATGAAGTTTCTGAATTTCCAGCTGCTGGTTCAGAGAAACTGCAGAAGGTTGTTTTCTCTCCCATTCATTTCTAAGGGGAAAGAACCAGAAATACGTTTGAAGAGTCTGGTTCCCTAGTTAGAGCTGCTTGTTTATACACCATGATTTGTGTTTTGAAACGTCAGTTCTTAATTCACAAGAGCCAGCTAAGCTCCAGCTTCTTTGGTAAGCAGGGCACTCTAGTGACTGTTCCATTATATGGCAAATCACAGAACTCTGGCTAAAACATCACTTTTGTAACTGAAATAATTCACAATGCTTCACTATGCCAAGTGTTGCAACTCATTCAGTCTCCTAAGAAAGGGCATCTGTGAAGTGTGACTTTCCAGTTAGTGCGAAAGAATATTGCAGAAGTGTGTTTTCTCTTCCTTTCCTTCCTATGGGAAAAGAGGCAGAAACACGTTTGATGGTTCTCGTTCCCTAGTTAGAACTACTTGTTTCTATTCAATGATTTGTGTTTCTAAATGTGAGCCCTTAACGCAGAAGAGCCAGCTAAGCTTCAGCTTCTTTGGGAAGCAGGCAACTCCCATGCCTGTTCCCATATATAGCGAAACACAGAACTCTCAGTAAAATGTAACTTTTGTAACTGAAGCAATTCAGAACACCACACTGTGCTGAAAGTAGCAAATCATTCAGTCTCTTATGAGAAATCATCTGTGAAGTGAGACTTTCCAGCTGGTGGGGCAGAGATATTTTGGAAGTGTGTTTTTTCTCACATTCATTCCTATGGGCTAAGAGCCAGAAACACATTTGATGATTCAAATTTCAAAGTTAGAGCTGCTTGTTTCTACTCCACGTTTTGTGTTTCTAAGTGTGAATTCTTAACACAGAAGATCCAGCTTGCTCCAGCTTCTTTGGGAAGCAGGGCATTGAATGCCTCTTCCTTTATACAGAGAAACACAGAACTCTCAATAAAAAGGCTCTTTTTTAACTGAAGTATTCAGAATGCCACACTTTGCTAAGAGTTGCAGCTCATTCAGTCTCTTAAGAAAAAGCATCCATGAAATTTGTGACTTTCCATCTGGTGGAGCAGAGAAAATGCTGAAGAGTGTTTTCACTGCTATTCATTCCTATGGTAAAAGCGCTAGAAACATTTTGAACACTCCAGTTCCCTAGGTCGAGCTGCTTTTTTCTACTCCATGATTTGTGTTCCTAAGTGTGAGTTCTTAATATAAAAGAGACAGCTAAGCTCCAGCCTCTGTGGGAAGCAGGTCACTCCAATGCCTTTTTCCGTATACAGCAAAAAACAGAACTCTGGCAAAACTTCACTTTTGTAATTGAAGTAATTCACAATGCCACACTGTGCTGAGAGTGAAACCTCATTCATTCTCCTATGAGATAGGATCCATGAAGTGTGACTTTACAGCTTGTGGGAAAAAGACACAGCAGTAGGGTATTTCTTTCCCTTTCATCCCTTAGGAAAAAGAGCCAGAAACTCGTTTCAAGATTCCAATTCCCTAGTTAAAGCTGCTTGTTTCTAGACCATGATTTGTGTTTCTAGTGTGAATTCTTAACCCAAATGAGCCAGCTAAGCTCCAGCTTCTTTTGGAAGCAGGGCATTCCAATGCCTGTTCCTGGGTACAGAAAAAAAAATCAAAACTCTCTAACCCATCACTTTTGTAGCTGAAGTAATTCACAACACCACACTGTAACAAGATTGGAACTCATTCAGTCTGCTAAGAAAAGCCATCCATAAAGTTTATGTCTTTTCAGCTGATGGTGCAGAGACTGCATAAGGCTGTTTTCTCTCACATTCCTTTCTATGGGAAAAGAGGCAGACACATTTGAGGACACCATTTTTCCAGTTAGAGCTGCTTGTTTCTAGTCCATGATTTTTGTTTCTAAGTGTGAGTTCCTAAGGTAGAAGTGCCAGCTAAGCTCCAGAGTCTTTTCAAAAGCAGGACACTCCAATGCATGTTCCAGATCACAGTGAAACACAGAACTCTGGCTAAAACGTCACTTTTTTAACTGAAGTAATTCAAAACGCTACACTGTGAAAAGAGAGGCAACTAATTTAGTCTTTTATAAGAAAGCATCCTTGAAGTGTGACTTTCCAGCTGGAGGAGCAGAGATATGGCAGAAGAGTGTTTTTTCTCCCATCTTTTTCCTATGGGAAAAGAGCCAGAAACACGTTTGAAGACTTCAGTTCCCTATTAGAGCTGCTTGTTTTCACTCCACGATTTTTGTTTCTAAGTGTGAGTTCTTAACATAGAAAAGCCAGCCAAGCCCTAGCTTCTATGAGAAGAAGGGCACTCCAGTGCCTCTTCCTGTATTCAGCAAAACACAGAACATTGCATAAAACGTCACTTTTCTAAATGACGTATTCTGAACTTAACATTGTGCTAAGAATGGCAACTCATTTAGTCTCCTGAGAAAAAGCCTCCATGAAGTTTGTAATTTTCCAGTTGATGGAGCATTGAAAATGCTGAAGGATATTTTCACTCCCATTCATTCATAAAATAAAGCATCCAGTAACATGTTTGAACACTCCAGTTCCATATTTAGAGCTGCTTGTTTCTACTCCATAATCTTTGTTTCTAGGTGTGAACTCTTAACGCAGAAGAGCCAGCTAAGCTCCAGCTTCTTTGGTAAGCAGGGCACTCCAATTCCTGTTCCCTTACACAGTGAAAACAGAAGTCTGGCTAAAACGTCACTTTTGTAAATAAAGTAATTCACAATGCCACACTGTTCCAAGAGTGGCAAATTATTCAGTCTCCTAAGCAAAAGCATACATGAAGTGTGACTTTCCAGCTGGTTGTGGAGAGATACTGCAGAAGGATGTTTTCTCTCCCATTCATTCCTAAGGGAAAAGATCCAGAAACACATTTGAAGGGTCCAGTTTTCTAGATAGAACTGCTTCTTTCTACTCCTTGATTTGTGTTTCTAAGTCTGATTTCTTAACGCCAATGAGCCTGCTAAGCTCCAGCTACTTTGGGAAGCAGGGCACTCCGTTGCTTGTTCCCGTGTACAGCAAAACACAGAACTCTGGCTAAGATGTCACTTTTGTTACTAAAGTAATTCACAACACCACACTGTGCCAAGAATTGTAACTCATTCAGTCTAATAAGAAAAAGCATCCATGAAGTGTGACTTTCCAGCTGGTGGGACAGAGACACAGCAGCATGGTCTTTTCTCTCCCATTCATTCTTAAGGTAAAAGATCCAGAAACACGTTTGAGGACTTCAGTTCCCTAGTTAGAGCTGCTTGTTTCTACTCCATGATTTTTGATTCTAAGTGTGAGTTCTTAACACAGAAGAGCCACCTTAGCTCTAGCTTCTTTTGGAAGCAGGGCACTAAAATATCTGTTCCCGTGTACAGTGAAAACACAGAACTCTGGCTAAAGCACCACTTTTGTAACTGATGTAATTCACCACTTCACATGGTGCTGAGAGTGGCAACTCATTCATTCTCCTATCAGTAAGCATCCGTGAAGTTTGTGATTTTCTAACAGGTGGTGGAGTGAAACTGTACAAGGGTGTTTTCTCTTCCATTCATTCATATTGGAAAAGAGGCAGAAAATATTTTGAAGACTCCCGTTCCCTAAATGGAGCTGCTCATTTCTACTACATGATTTGTGTTTCTAAGTGTGAGTTCTTAACACAGAAGACCCAGCTATGCTCGAGCTTCTTTGGGAAGCTGGACACTCCACTGCCTGTACCCGTATTCAGTGAAACACAGAACTCTGGCTAAAATGTCACCTTATTTTTTTTTTGTAGATTTTTTTCTCTTTTTCCCCCATAATTTTATTGAGAAACAAATATCAATGAGACACTTTCAAACCAAATTGGTAGGACAGTATCAAAAATTCACACATTGTGTACATTCTTCCTAGTGGTTAATTGCTGTATAAAATGCGGACTTCATACCCTATTTACAAACACCATAACATCAAATCCCTCTATTCGTTAAGAGAATGTAACTATATATCTATCCTAACCACTTGGAATACACAGATACAAAATAGACATTCATCTGTATAACCTTTTTTATGTTATTTGCCATCATTTAAATATTATAGGTGTGTAAACTCAGCAAAATATTCTAAAAGATTTCAGTAGTCCATAATACTATCGGGTCTTCCGCTTTACTGGCAATGTCAGAAATGTTGATCTGAGTCCCCTACATCTTAACATAAAAATATGACTTTACATCTTATACTTTGTTTTTATGCTTTTCTGCTGGATGGTTAAGACCAAGGTAAAGCAGGACCTATGCAATAAGCGTTGTAGCTTTTGGGTCTTTTAAGGTCAGTGAAATCCCCTCAGAATTTATCCTGAGATCCTGTACCTCAGATTGTACAAGCTTTGTCAGTGTCAGCCATGTGGATGAGTCACAGCCATTTCTTGGCCAATGTGCTCTCTGTGAAAGCCTGAGAGAATGTTTTCTCTCCATGTGACGCTCCTTAGGCACACTCTACATCATCGATCACTTTCCTCTTTGGCCCCATAATCTCCTTGATCAGAAAATTTGGGAAACTACCGAATTACATGATGTTACAATACAAGTTCTCATATGTCCTGAGTCTTAATTGACCTTGGAAGGCTAGGGCCAAAATGATGGCTTTCCCTGCAACCCTCCTTTTTCTCTAATTTTGGTCTGCAAACTTAGGTTGTTAACCATCCAGAAGACAAGCTTATTGTTATTATCAAACAACTTAGGTTATTAAGCTTAACCTCACTATCTCTCTGCATTTCAAACATCTTAGGCATAATAAGGAACAGGCATTTTTCATCAAGTATTCATATGTTGAACTTTAAGTCCCTACATAATATGA
>NW_004524975.1:322568-323317 GCF_000260255.1 Octodon degus | reverse complement strand
GTCATGGGCACACCAGAATTCCAAAGGCTCTTTCTCACCCCTTTACTGCTATTAGACCAAATTCGCTAGTCTAGTGAAGGCACTGACATTTCCTTGTAGAAATGATGGTTTCGACAAGCACTTTTTCTCCTCTTAGAACTCACCCCTGAACTCTGAAAGATTTCAGAGACTGAGTTGTAAGAGGAGAAATTCCAGCTAAATGCTATGCCTTTATGGAAGCTGGGCCTTCCTAATGCTGCACCAGTCTCCATTCAAATATTGAGTTTCTGGTCCAAATACCTTTGTCTACCTCAACAATTCACCATGTAATCCTCGCCCACCTTGCACCTGAGCAAACATTGTCCCTGAAGTTTCAGCCTGCCAGTCTTTTCTAGAAAAAAATGGAATAAGGATTTTTTTTTTCTTTTTTGCTCTAAATGACTTCAGGCAGGTTTGGCTGGCTGGAGGGTTGTCTGGATGGAACCACATCAATCTGAGCCTGACAACTTTGTGGGAGCAGCCACTTAAAGGAGTGAGCTAGGGCCAGTCCCCCGACTAAAGACCAATTGCAAAGCCCTTTCTTCTTAAGGGCCGCAATGGGACCCAGCTGTGCCAGGCCTAACATCCCCAGGTTTATCTCATGTTTTCCACTGTAGGATTTCAGTTTTCCAGGTGAATCCTTTTTGGAGAACTTCCCGAGTGGGTCTAGGCCCTTTGCGATGAGGGGCCATACTAAACCTTTTCCCTTAGGCAGCCTCCAACAGGACTTC
>NW_004524975.1:320364-321504 GCF_000260255.1 Octodon degus | reverse complement strand
ATGTTTCCTAGCTCTTCTCCTTTCCCTCTCTTGATTAGTTAGTCCTTGAGATCCTGCTTTCCTTTTACTTGTATTATATCTTTCTAGTTGTATTTCTTCTTTGGAGTTCTTATGCTAGGGAGACAATACGATATTTACACGCATGTCTGGTTTATTTCACTTATGAGTATATGTTCAAGTGGCATCCACTTCAATATAAAGGCTTGCAGTTTATCATTCTAAAGAGCTGAATAATACTCCACTGTGTAAAAATACCATATCTTTTTTAACCATTCCTCAGGTGATGGGCATCTTGGTTGTTTCCAAGATTTGGAAATCACAAATTGTGCTGCTATAAACATAGGCACACATATATCACTATGATATTATGATTTCAGATCCTCTGGGAAAATTCCCAGTAGAGGAATAGCTGATTTATTTTATTTTATTTTTTTAAATTTATGTATTTATTTTGTGTGTGTTGTGTGTGTGTGTGGCCAGCTCAGCCCACCAGGGGGCGGGGCTGGCTGGCATGTGGTGCTGGGGATTGAACCGTGGTCGTTGTGCTTTTGCTTAGCTTAGCTTGTTCTAAGTAGGTGCTTTAGACCACTGAGCCATCTCAATAGCCAAGGAATAGCTGGTTTAAAGGGGATTTCTAGACCAACATTTCAAAGGAGTCTCCATACTGATTTCCATAACGGTTGTACCAGTCTACATTCCCACTAGCAGTGGAGAAGGGTTCCTTTTTCAACACAGCCTCTCCAACATTTGTTGTTGGTTGATTTCTTTATGATAGCCATTCTTTCTGGGGTGAGATGATATCTCAATGCGGTTTTATTTTGCATTTCACGAATGGCTAGTGATGTGGAGCATTTTTTCATATATTTATTCACTTGTTTAATTTCTTCCTCTGAGGGCTGGGGAGATGGCTCAGTAGAATAAGTGCTTGCCTGGCAAGCATAAGGGCCTGAGTTCAATGCCCGGTTCCACCAAAAAAAAAAAAAAAGAAAAAAGAAAAGAAAAGAATTTCTTCCTCTGAGAAGTGTGTGTTCATCTCAGATGCCCTTTTCTGGATTGGGTCTTTAAATTTTGGGGCCCTAGTGTTTTTTAGTTCTTTATAGATTCTAGAGAGCAGTATTTTGTATGAGTACTTATTTGTCA
>NW_004524975.1:316923-317594 GCF_000260255.1 Octodon degus | reverse complement strand
TTTGAGGAGTATAGGGACTACATCTTCTGTAAATGTCTTGTAGAATTCAGCTGTGAATCCATCCGGACCTGGACCTTTCTGTTTCGGTAGGTTTTTAATTACATCTCGTATTTCATTGGCTATTATTGGCCTATTGGGAGTGGTTATATTTTGTTGATTCAGTTATAGTAATTTGTACATTTCTAGGAATCTGTCCATTTCTTCCGTTTCTTCTATTGTGTGAGACTGAAGATTCTCAAAGTAACTATTCATAAACTTCTGAATTTCCACTAAGTCTGTGGTAATTACACCCTTTTCATTCCTTAATGCTTGTATTTGAGTTTTTTTCTTTCCTCTTTTTGATGTGGTTAGCTAGGGGCTTATCAATTTTATATAATTTTTCAAAGAATCAGCTTTTTGGTTTTTTAATTCTTTGAATTGTTTTCTTCATCTCAATTGAATCAATTTCTTCTCTAATCTTTATGATTTCCTCGTGTCTTTGGGCTCTGGGTATGGTTTGCTCTTCCTTTTCTAGTTGTTGAACGTGCAGCATTAGGGTAGTTATTTTTTCCCATTCTGTTTTCCTAAAACTCATTCTGTGAGTACACAGCTATGAATTTCCCTCTGAGAACTGCTTTCATCGTATCCCATAAATTCCGATAAGTTGTGCTTGAATTTTCATTGAATTGTAG
>NW_004524975.1:291684-293644 GCF_000260255.1 Octodon degus | reverse complement strand
GAAAAAATGGGGTATACCTATGAATGTCCATTTTGTATCTGTGTATTCAAAGTGATTGGGATAGATATATAATTGCATTCTCTTAATGAATAGAACGATTTGTTCTAATGGTGTTTGTAAATAGGATCTCAGGTCCGCATCTTGTACAGCAATTAGCTACTAAGAAGAATATATGCAGTGTATTATTTGTTGATACTGTACTTCCAATTTGATTTGAAACTGTCTCATTGCTATCTGTTTATCAATAAAACCTTGAAAAAAATATTTGTTTTAATTTTTTAAGAATTAATTTTAATGGGCCCAGGAGATGCCTAAGTGGAATAAACACTTCCCCGGCAAGTGCAAGGGCCTGAGTTCAATTCCTGGTTCTGCCAAAAATGAGGATTATTTTTAATTTTTTAATTTTATTTGTGATAAGGCTAAAGGAACAGGGATTAGAAACACAGCCTCCTGAATCTCTGTGCTCTGACTCAATAGGCTCAGCAAGAACTCAGGTCACGGGCACACCAGAATTTGAAAGGCTCTTTCTCTCCCCTTTACTGCTATGCGACCCAATTCGCCAGTCTAGTGAAGGCATTCACACTTCCATGTGGAAATGACGAATTTGACTCTATGATATGAAAACAAGCATTCTTTCTCCTCTAAAAGAGTTTGGCAGCTGAGTTCTAAGAGGAGAAAGTCCAACTAAATGCTAGGCCTTTTCAGAAGCTCGGCCTTCTTAAGGCTGCTCCCGTCTCCAGGTAAAAATTGAGTTTCTGGTCCAAAATCCTTTGGTACCTCACAAATTCACCATGTAATCCGTGCCCGCCCAGTCCCTGAGAAAACATTGTCACTGAAGTTTCAGCCTCCCAGTCCTTTCTAGAAAAAAATAAAGTAAGGATTTTTTTTTTTTTGCTCTGAATGCCTTCAGGGTAGGTTTGGCTGGCTGCCATGTTGTGGGGATCGAACTACAGCAACCTGAGGCTGACAGCTTTGTGGAATCAGCCACTTATAGCAATAAGCTAGGGCCTGGCCCCTGATTAAAACACATTGCACAGGCCTTTTAAGGGCCACAGTGCGACCCAGCTGTTAAAGTCCTGAATTCTCCTTGTGTATCTGATTCTTTAATCCGCATGATTTGTGTTTCTGAGTGTGAATTCTTATCGGAGAAATTACAAAGAGCCTTTAGCCAATTTGGGAAGATGCATGCTCATAAACCTGTTCCCCTGTACAGTCCCTAAGAGGCTTTCTGGTCCAAAATTGAACTGCCAAACGCATTAGTTAATATATCACCACAGTGCGAGTCTATTCACAAATAGTATCATTGAAATTTCTTCCATCAAGTTCCATGTACGGAACAAGTTGACTTGGATGTATTTATTTATTTGTTTATTTTTATTTTTTAATTTTTTATGTTATTTTCTCTGGCTGGTTCAGGTTGCCATGGAAGCAGGGATGGCAAGTCTCTGTAAAAGGGAATTGGAAACACAGCAAAGAGAGTCTCAGTGCTCTTATGCAGTAGTCTCGGAAAGAGTTGGGTCCACAATTCACCAGTCTAGTGAAAGCATTCACTTGTCCATATATAAGTGATGGTTTTGGCTTTATGATAGCATAAGAAGAAGTCTTTCTCCTCTAGGAACTCACGCTTTGACTCCTCAGAGTTCGAGGCATGAGTTCTAAGAAGAGACAGCCCCTTTACATGAAGAAGTTTGGGGGTCCCAGTTCTTTCTATGAAAAAAATGGCAGAAGGATTTTTTTTTTTTTTTTGGCTGGCTCAGAATGCCTTCAGGGCTGGAGTTGTGGGGATTGAACCAAGGCAACCTGAGCCTGTCTGCTTTGTTGAAGCAGCCACTTAAACAACTGAGCTAAGGGGCAAGCCCCAATTAAAAGCACACTTGCTCAGCCCTTTATCCTTATGTGCCACAGTGTGACACAGTTGTGGAAGGCCTGACTTCTCCCTGTGTATCTGATTCTTTAAACC
>NW_004524975.1:288361-291377 GCF_000260255.1 Octodon degus | reverse complement strand
TTTTTTCTCCCCCTGGCTCAGGTTTCCTTCAGAGCAGGTGTTTTAAGTCTCGGGCAAAGGGAATTCAAAACACAGAATACAGAGACTCAGGGCTCTGATACAATAGGTTCGAAAAGAGTTCGGTCAACAATGCACCAGTCTAGTGGAAGCATTCACTTCTATAATTATAACTGATAGTTTTGACTCTATGATAGGAAAAGAACTCTTAGATTTTGCAGCGTGAGTTCGAAGAGGAGAAACTCCAACTAAATGCTAGGCATTTTCAGAAGCTGAGCGTTCCTAAGTCTGTTCCAGTATCCAGTGTAAAACTGAATTTCCGGTTCCAAATTCCTTTTGCTCCCCGAAAAATTCACAATGTCCACCATGCCTGTCCCCTGAAGTCCTCCACATGAAGAAATTTGGGCCTCCCAGTTCTTTCCATGAAAAAATGGCAGAAGGATATATATGTATATTTTCTTTGGCTGGCTCCAAATGCCTTCAGGGCATATTTGGGTGGCTGGAGTTGTGGGGATCGATCCACAGCAACCTGAGGCTGACTACTTTGTTGAAGCAGCCACTTAAACAACTGAGCTAAGGGGCAGGTTTCAATTAGACACACAGTTGGTCTGCCCTCCGTGAGTGCCACAATGCGACACACCGGTGGAAGGCCTGACTTCTGCGTGTGTATCTGATTCTTTAAACCACATGATTTGTGTTTCTGAGTATGAATTCCCAGTGGAGAAATTACAGAGAGCTTTTAGACACTTTGGGAAGATGCACATTCATAAACCTGTTCCCCTGTTGAGCCACCAACAAGACTTTCAGTCCCAAATTCAAATGCCAAATGCATTAATTGATACATCACCACCGTGGGAGTCTCCTTAGAAATAGTATCATTGAAATTTTTCCATTGAGTTCCATGTACAGAACAAGTTGAGACTTATTTATATGGTGGATTTATTTATTTATTTATATTACTTTTTATTTATTTATTTAATTTAATTTAATTTTTATTTATTTATTTTTTCCTCCGGCTGACTCAGTTTGCCTTTGGAGCTTGTGTGGTAAGACTTGGGGAAAGGGAATTCGAAACAAAGCATTCTGAGACTCAGCGCTCTGATACAATAGGCTTAGATGAGTTCATTCAACAATGCACCAGTCTAGTGAAAGCATTCACTTGTCCATGTATAACTGATGGTTTTGACTCTATGGTAGGATAAGAAGAGGGCTCTCTAATCTTAGAACTCGTTCTTTGAAATCTTATAGCTCGAAGTGTGAGTTCTAAGAGGAGAAATTCCAGCTAAATGATAAGCATATTTGGAAGGTGGGCCTTCCTTAGTCTGTTCTGGTATTCAATGTAAAACTGAATTTCCGGTTCCAAATTCCTTTGGCTCTCCCAGAAATTCACCATGTACAACATGCCTGTACACTGAAATCTTCTACATGAAGAAGTTTGGGAATCCCAGTTCTTTCTATGAAAAAATGGCACAAAGATTTTATTTATTTATTTATTTTTGACTGGCTCGGAATGTCTTCAGGGCATGTTTGGCTGTCTGGAGTTGTGGGGATTGAACCACAGAAACCTGAGGCTATCTGCCTTGTTGAAGCAGCCACTTAAACAACTGAAATAAGGAGCAGGCCCAATTAGAAACACACTTGCTTTGCCATTTATCCTTAAGGGCCACAGTGCAACACAGCTGTGGAAGGCCTGATTTCTTCATGTGTATCTGAATCTTTAAACTGCATGATTTGTGTTTCTGAGTGTGAATTCTTAGCAGAGAAATTACAGAGAACTTTTCAGCACTTTGGGAAGGTGCGTGCTCTTAAACCTGTTCCCCTGTAGAGCCCCCAACAGGAATTCTGGTCCCAAATTCAACTGCCACATTCATTAATTAATACATCACCAATGTTCAAGTTTCCTCAGAAATAGTATCTTGAAATTTCTTCCATCGCAGTGTGAGATCCACGTACAGAACAAGTTGAGGTGGATTTATTTATTTATTTTATTTTTATTTTATTTTTTCCTCTGGCTGGCTCAGGTTGTCTTCCTACCAGGTGAAGTAAAACTGAAGGAAAGGGAATTAGAAACATAGCATACAGAGACCAGCGCTGTGATACAATAGGCTTGGAAAGAGTTCAGTGAACAATGTGCCAGTCTACTGAAAGTATTCACTTGCCCTTGTATAACTGATGGTTTTGACTCTATGAGAGGAATAAGAAGAGGGCTTTCTCCTCTTAGAGTTCATGCTTTGAACTCTTAGACAGCAACCTCAGGCTCACTGCTTTGTTGAAGCAGCCACTTAAACAACTGAGCTAAGGGGCAGTCCCCAATTAGAGACACGCTTGCTCAGCCCTTTATCCTTAAGGGCCACAATGTGACACAGCTGAGCAAGGCCTGACTTCTCCATGTGTATCTGATTCTTTAAACCTCATGATTTCTGTTTCTGATAGTCAACTCTTAGCCAAGAAATTACAGAGACCTTTTAAGCATTTTCAGAAGATGGCAACTCATAAAGCTATTCCCCTGTACAGCCCCCAACTGGACTTCCCTTCCCAAGTTCCACTGCCAAACAAATTAACTAATAGAACACCACTGTGTGAGTCTCCTCAGAAATAGTATCATTGAAATTTCTTCCATCAAGTTCCATGTAGAGATCAAGTTGAGGTGGATTTATTTACTAATTTTTTTAAATTATTTTATTTTTTTTTCCTCTGGCTGACTCAGGTTGCCTTTGGAGTAGATGTGCAAGACTCGGGGAAAGGGAATTCAAAACATAGCATACAGAGACTCAGCACTCTGATAAAATAAGCTCGGAAAGAGTTTGATCAACAACGCACCAGTCTATTAAAAACATGCACTTGTCCATGTATAACTGATGGTTTTGACATCTACTTATTAGCATGTAGTTTTGAGTATTTTTCTCTTCTTGTAGTGATATGTTTATTAATTTACTTATATACTTAAAGCTCTGGGATGAAACTCACTTTGTAGTGATGTATGGTTGTTTAGATTTTTACTGATTTCTGTTTGGAAATA
>NW_004524975.1:252128-283638 GCF_000260255.1 Octodon degus | reverse complement strand
TTATCCAAATTATTCTGCAAAGATACCTAACTATAACCTCCTCCCTTCTTTCATGTGTCCTTTTCTGCATCTCAGTTCCTCCTTCCCATTGAACTGTGTCTTTCCCTTTCACATAATCAGCTGTACCCTTTAGATTTTAATTACCCTTTCAGGTTTCACACCAGTGAGAAAATATGGTGTTTGCACATGAGGATCCCATCTATTTCACTTAGTCATACAATCTGTAGCTGTATCCATCCATCCATCCATCCATCTATCCATCCATCCATGAAAGCCACCCTGGGATGCTGTAGGGAAAAATTAACCCCTGTCCACTGCTCATGGGACTGCAGGCTGACACAACCATCACAGAAATCACCATGGAGCTTCCTCAAAGAGCTAGTACTGGAGGTTCCTCTCAAGCCAGTCATTCCCAACTAGGTGTGCTCCCAAATAACTGAAATCAGACCACAGCGACACATGTGCACCTGTGTTTATAGCACTGCAACAAGTCAGAGCCAAGTCTTGGAAACAACCCAAATGCACATCAATTAAAGAATCATCACTGTCTTCTTTAGAAACAGTAATTCTTTCATCATAGTTAGCATTTCTTTTTCTACCTGGGAGATTGATCTAATTTCCTCTGTGCTCTTCTGGAGTTATTTCTTTACTTCAGTTGCTTTTATTGCAGAGATTGCATGTATGTGACTTCCAATGTTTTCTATGCTGAAATCTCCTTAGTGTGTTTTGGGTCAGGACAGGGCCTGAGATTCTATTTTTCTCTTTCATATTGTCATTTTCTATGTCTGGTAGAACTCTTCATTTTGATTTCTGTGACACTTTTTTAAATTTTATTTTATTTTATTTTTTTATTTTGCCAGTTATTTTTTCTTTTTCTGTGACACCTTTTTGTTGAAAGGTTGATAGTAGAGAGCTGTATCACTGCTATCAGGACCTCAGTGTGAGATCTGTTGTTTAGGTATGTCTTCTGTACTGGGGATTCTTGTTTTGTGTATGTCCCCACATTTGGCCCTCTCTATTGATTTAGAGTGAGGTGTGTTTTCCATTTGGCACATTCCTCCATCCTTTCATATAGAGCACTGCGCATGTCCTTTCCTATATTATTACCCAAGGGAGTAGGTGTTGTTAAGGCAGATATGCTATCCTGTTTATGGTATTACTAATAAGTGTGAGTGACATTTAGAAACTGAGAAAGTTTTGTAACTAATGGTTTTGTATTTTAGCCTATAGGAGTAAGCATTATAGGTCTATAAAGAGGACATTGTATACTGGGAATTTGCATTTAAGTTCCTTCCCCTATGTTCTGTCTTGACCCCTCATCTCCACCTACCTGGAGTATTCCAGACAGAGTAGTTCACCCAAGAACTACCTGGTGCCATCTTGTGCCACAAAGATACTACCAAGGGTCTGGGCTTCTCAGCCTACCAGCAGTGCACCTCAGGTCAATGGGTCTTGGTGTACTGGGGTTGAACTTAACCATCTGGCCCAGCTACTGGGCTAAGCTCACTTAAGTTATTAAATGTTTGGACCAGGTGTCAGGAGTATTCCACACTGGGCATACTGGGCCCATGGTCACAGCTTATTAGTGTCATTCAGGCCACCCAGAGTACTGCTATGTTTAAAAGTGAGGTTGGTGACAGAAAATGCTTGAAGTCTTCATACTGGAGACCAAGGGTTGCAGCTTATCAGGGTCCCAGGGCCATCCAGCATCCTCTTTGGTTCTTAAAAGTTTCAGCCTGGCAACCTGACCACTGAATGTTGACAAACACTTAGAACTGCTGAAGTGCCACCATTCTCCATAAAACAGAGATTTATGGTTATAGGGTAAACACATAAGACAAACCAAATATTGACCATCAATTGACATACATTGAATAATCTACTAAATGGAACAACTTCACTGTTAAAAATAGCATGGTATTTAACAATAATAGCACAAAGTTAGCTATCTAGAGATTCATAAACATCAATAGGCATAGTAGTAAATATGAGGCCTGGCCAAATAACTCATGAGATTAAAGTGCCTTCTTTGACAGACACCTTAGCCAGAGTTCAATCCCCAAGATGCCATGCAGTTCCTGGCTCCAGGGTGCAGTGAGATAGCCATTGAGACTGGATGTGGTGACACATGCCTATAATACCAGCTTTTGGGAGAGTAAACATAGGAGTGCACTTATGATTCCGATTATGTAGTGAGACCCTGTAGACATAGTACTATACACAGAAATTGTCAATATGAATGGAGTGGTGAATCAGAGAATGAAATAAAATTTTGATCTATTAATGTGATAAGCGAGAGAGGAGAGTAACCCTGCTTGCCCTCCCTCCTTTGTTTTCCTCATTTATTTTCTCATTTGTTCCTTTTCCCTTCCTTACTACTTGTCCTTCTTTCCCATTTGAATATTTCCTTCCTATTTCCCAGACTTTATAATGGATTTTGGTCTTTTCTTACACTTGAGGATCCTCAAAACAGAGAAACAATATCCTAGAACTTGTACATGTTTTCAAAAAACTATTAAAGTTTAACTGATAACGAAATTTTAATCTTGTTCATTATCTTCAAGTAGACTGCTTTGATAGAGAAAGGGAGTTTATTTCCCATAGCCATTAATGTAATATTAATTCTATTTTTCTTTTTTTTTAACGTATTCAATATAGGGTATATAGGGTCTCACTATTTAAATCAGACTCATAGTAATCCTGTTGTTTTTAGCCTCCCGAACACTGGGATTACAGGTGCACACCACCACACCCAGTCTTAGTGGTGGTCTCAGTGTGCCCCAGGGGTGGGTCCAGCACAACATGACAGGGATTGAACCCTGGTATCTCTGTGCTGCCTAAGCTGAAGCTTTAGTCTGTGGAGCTATCTGGCTGGCAGTGTATTAGTTCCTAAAGTTCAATTTCTGATTATGGAGTATAAGATGGCAGGTGACTCTGTATCCACCAGCTATCCACTGAGGTCACATGCATTGGGGCATTTGGAGGTCTACTTCAGTCCAATATTGCTTGTTAAATACCCAGATATATGAGGGCCTAAATGGTAAATATGGGTATTGCTATGGAATTGTATTCAGCTCTTTTGGAAGGAAAGAATTACATACAATGACCTAAATATCTAAGAAACCTCAATTCAAGTTTTGAAGTTAACCTGATATCAAATGTGATTCTGCTTTCATGGAAGTTTCTGCAGAAATATGTCATGGTAATTTACTTCCATAGAAATGAATTGCATAAAAGTTCTTACAGCTCTGTTCCTAACTTCAAAATACTAGACCTAGGAACATCTGTGTACAGACTAGATTCTGGTTACTGGGATCCATTCTCTATAGCTCTGAATCCTTAAGTGGAAATTTGATGTGTACAAGAAAGTCAGGTATATATCCTTTGCATTATATGTGCTTCGATGTGTATATCTATATTTACAGTACACTTCTTTTAGCAGTTAATTGCAGAAATGTGCCTAAAATTCAGTTTTTTTCAAAACTCTAGTATTAGGAAATTTTCTGTGTAGACCAAGTACTATGGAATATATTTACTACTCTCACATGATGGCTTCCTTCTTGGCAATGTTGCTGCTTAGAGAGATATGCAGATACATATGTGCCATTTGTTGAATATTAATATTTCAGTTCCTACTCAGTTCCTGTGAAAATGAGGCTATTGCACTTTTATACATGTCCTACCATCCTCCATTCAAATATGAAGTTTCACACGTAGTGCACAGGTCTTCTCCTGATATCCTCAAGTTGGCTGACTATGTAGGTAATGGAAATTTATCACCCATAGAAGGTCATACTGTAATAGTGCCTACCGCAGTGTGTCTTTTCACAAAGAATGAGGCCTAGGAATGTTTGGGAGACTCAAAATCAAATAAGATGAATGCTACTGTGCTCACCAGGTTTGTTTCATTCAGATAGAGTAGTGCCTCCTTTCACAAACTTCATTTATTTTCCAATTCTGATCCCATACTGAATTGGTCATGAACCAAATAAAATTTGAACATGAGCTTCAATGTAAGTAGTATGAATCCATTCTCAGCTCTATTTTGATCACAAATCTAAATCAAACTGATTTTGATCACAATCTAAATCATATTTTCCTGTAAGTTTCAATGTAAATATAGTCTATATGTTGTGCAGCAGATGTGTATTTGAGCCAGAAATATATAAAACCAAGTTTAGTCTAGTCGAGTAGAATGAAAAGACACAGAACAGTAACTCTAGTTGAGGAATCTTGTAGTGTGGAGGACACGAAGTGTAGGTGGGGTGAGGTTATTGTTTTCAGGGAGATTCACCATACCTGAGGACATGAGAAAGATGACCTGTAGGGCATTTTTCTCTGTCACTTTCCTGCAGGGTCAAATTTTTTTTTTTTGGTGGAACCAAGGATTGAACTCAGGCCCTTTTGCTTGCCAGGCAAGAGCTTATTCTACTGAGCTATCTCGCTGGCCCCCAGGGTCAATTTTAATGGTTAGTCTGAGCAATCTTATTCATATTTTGCATAACTCTTCAAAACAATAGTCAGTGTTCTGGCACATTAGATTCAACACTATATTCATTACAGTTAAGATGGGTTTGTGCTTCTCAAGGAAATATTGGCATTCATTCCATTTTTCCTTAAGAGATTTTATCACATTTTCACAATCCCCCTCTCTATGTTCCTCATTCTCACTGGGATGCTCTTTACCATACATATTATGTTGATCACTCTGAAGTGTTGCAAGTTCTTCCAACATCAGGTGCAATATAAGATCCTGAGCCAAATCCTCTCTCGCTACACCTCAGCATCCAGAGCCGTACTTTTGACAGTGGACATGAATTTCTCTCCTACCTGTGCTTCAAACCCTTTAACTGTCATTTAATGACACATTTGGCCACCCAGTTTCCACCAGTCTGAGCTTAAAGTATCATATAAGACATAATCATGAAATGGGTCTTTGAGGTTGGGCAGTGCAGGACATTGAAATATTTTCTTCAGAGCTTTATCAGAGTCAAGGATGTTTCTTCAGTGACATTAAAGTACCTAGTGAACAGAAATTTTGTGTGCAGATTCTTGAAATTGTGGATTTATTCCTGGTCCATGGGCTGCAGAAGAGGTGTCCTTTGGGAAAAGTAGATATTGATCTGGATGAAGACACAGTTCAGGGTTACTCAGTGTTCATATCATTCAGCAAAGCTGGAAGGTGTTACTTGGGCACAGTGTATGAGAACAAGAAACCCATTTGCACATGAAGATATTATCTAATATTGGGTGCACACACCAGGAAGCCTTTTAAAGAACAATTATCTTGTGACCTAATATTTCAATTTGGTCATGCCTCGTTCACATTCTGTTTCTTGATTTCACAAAGACACTGGGAATCACAGATGAGTAGTGGCTTCCTTTTCAGATCAGCACTTGCGTTTTCTCACAGTTCAATACTCAGTCTGTCTTTTATGGCCATTGGCCATAATAGTGCCTTTTCCTCCATGGTGATTGTGGTGGTTGATACGTTGTGTCAGTTTGACTGGATCTGCTCTATGGTTCTGTGCCATGGAGGGCATGCAGTGGGGCATCGTTTGTTCTACCCTGAGCACAATTGTACCCACCCTGAGGGATGACTGGTACCACCATGGGGTTCAACGGGGCCTGCCCCAGGATGACTCAGCACAAAAGTCATTAGATAAAAGAGGTGTGGAAGGCTCCCCCACCATTCTCCCCTTGCTGTCTTGGAGAAATAGTGGTCTCCCAGCTACTTTGGAGGAGCACTGATCTTCACAGTGGTGTTCCAACCTTCACAGTCAGCATAGAATGAAGAGAGGGGTATGGTAGCTGCAGCAGCTGTTGCTGCTCTTCTGGTCTTCATTATTTTCTGCTGCTATGTACTGTTCACATCTGCCTTGGAGCCATCAGGGTATTGACTGAGAGCTGCACAAACTGAGATAAATAAACCTTTGGTTCTTTAAGTTTTAGTGTCTGTATTTGTCCCAGCAATGCATAAATAATAAGTAAGACAGTGGTAGAGGTACTCTTCAATATGTTCTACTAGAAGAGCCCTGTTTTATCACATGTGAATATTTGTCGAGTGATATATCCTTGTGCCTCATGAATTCTGTGAGTTCTGTAGTGAGTTTTCAGATCTGGAGGCCATACCAGGTCTTATCACACTGTGCATCCCTCTAATGTTGAGAATTTATCAAACTGTCCTAAGGATTTCCATTTGTCTCTTTTGGACTTCTCCTGTGTTTCCTTGCTGCAGAATCCTCTGCTATTTTCTGTCCTTGTAATGTCATAGATTCAGGATATTTGTAACCTGTTTCTAAATCAACCACACTAACAAATGTTGTTCTATGCTTTCTAGGTTTTATGTCTTCTGCTTTGCTATCATCATTTTTTTTTTTTTTGGTCATACAAGCTCCTTGGATTGTGCTTATTCTTCAGAAGACTTGAGGTTGTCATCTTTACCTTTGTGCCCTGTTTCTAAAGTAATCCCAGCAATAGAAGGATCATACATTTCTGCACTTTCCTTATTGAATTTAATGACTGCTTTCTTGGAAACCTTCTTTTTTCCATTCTTTTTCTGTATTTTCTTGTATTTTTTTTTCTGCCAAACTACATCTTGTGATCACCTTCAATACAGGTCTACACATTCTTTAAACTTCATTTTCTTTTTACTAAAATGCTTACTGTGTGCTTTCTTTACATCCATGCTGAATTGAATGGTAACTTCACAATGGTCTGCATGGCTGAAGTACACACAGAAATGCTGCAGAGCAAGTGTGTACACATTTGTCTGTGTGCATAAACCAATAATGACTGTGTACAGGCATAGTGTAACACATAGTGCTAGCTAATTGACAAGGTGTAGAAATTCCCACACTGTGTAAAACACAGTTGTTCCTACCAGTAGTGTCACTCCAAACTACTCAAGCATTGAAAGATATACCTTTGAAATGACATTGAAATATGGACATGAGAAACCAACAATTTTATCAGCCCATCAAAAATGGTTGTGCTTTATATGTAGTTAAAGATAAAAACATGAGTTACAGATTGGTGGTGATACTTAGGACCTGAACAGTTTCTTCTTGTTAAATTGAATGTGATGTGGTGCATCTTGGAGTGGCTGTTCTATTCCCATATGTAGAAGTATTACCATTTCTTCATCTTTAATATTTTATTTTCTTCATTAAGCAAATGTCTTAAATGAAGTAGGAATACATTTTTCTACTCATGAATTTTATTATATATTACATGTTGTTTGATGTGTTTCTTTTATACAGATGTGAAAACAACTCTGTGATTTGTATGTCCACACCACTTTCCAGAAATTTTCTAAGTGAATGCACCTAAATGTTATTTAACAAGTTACAGGGCCAGGGAGATAGCTCAGTAGAATAAGTGCTTGTCCAGCAAGCACAGGGTCCTGAGTTCAATCACCAGTACCATAAAAAGTAAATAAATATATAAAAATAAAGAAAAGAAAAATGTTGAAGTCACAGTAAGTTCTATGTGATATGCAGTGTTTTCTGAGAGGAATATGATGGAATATACCAAGCAGAAAATTTTTGTTAATATATTCACATTATAAATAGTGCCTAAAGTAAATAAGGTACCTCATTTCTGAGATGAACATCCTATCTGGTTAAGGTTAGATATCAGTTGTTAGGCAACGTACTATCCATAGTGTCATGTGTTACTAACCTTACAGAAGTGTAAATAAAGGACCATTTTGTTGTAAAAAAAGAGAAAAAATATGTACATATACTTGTGTATGTATGCTCAAGAGTGTTAGGATAGATATACAGCACTTTCTATTAGTTCTTTGAGAGTAAAAGTTTTTAGTATTATTGTTTAGAGAAGATATATCTGCATCTTTTCCTCTGAATAAATCCTATGAAGACAGCAATATGTGATGTATTAATTATTGTAACTATCCTTCTAACGTGTTTTGAAACTGTTTTTATTGCTATTTTAACTTTTTTTCTCATTAAAATGAATAAAGAATATTTTTTAAAAAGAAATATATTGTACTGGGTTAGGTGAGATAGATCAGCAGTCCAAACTGCCTGCTTATGCAAGCTTAGGCAAGTGCACAGGGTCAGGGTTTGATCCCACACACCACATGCTGCCGCAGCCATGCCCCCAGGATGGGCTGAGCCTGCCACTACATAAATAAATAAATAAATAAATAAAATATTTTATCATTAATATATGACATCAGTAAGATTTGCAAAAATATACATTCTAGGTGAAATATATGTAAAACTTAATAAACTTTTTATTTTACTTTTTCTCTTTTGGCAGATCTGGGGATTAAACTCAGGCCCTTGTGTTTCCTAGGTTAGCACTTATTGCACTGAGCCATCTCCCCGGCCCCTGAATAAACTTCTGATAAAGCAAACATATAAGGTCTTGTGTATCCAACAAGTACAAAAAAATGCAAGAAACTTAACATGTGGACTGTTTAATACAAGAATGGTAATAATTTGGAGAAATGAGTAGTTCATGGGCAAAGATACATATTTCACAATAGGTGCGATTTCCATTTTGCTATTAACATATCAAAACTGTAAAATTGTTATTATTATTATTATTTTTTTGGTGGTACTACTGTTTAAACTCAGGACCTTGCACCTACCAGTCATGTACTTATGTTGCTGAGCTATCTCCCTGATAAAAACTTTAAAATTAGATTTTTGCAATAATTGCTTCTCTTGTCATAAATTAAAATGATAAATGATAATACAATTCTAGTGTGTTTGAGAGGTATTCTTAGATAGCATTGTGTGTGCATTTCAGTTAATATTCATAAATACTATGCTTTGCATATGGTTTGTAAGCCCAGTGTGGTAATATTAAGAAAATATTACAGTGAAACACTTACTTAGGACTTTCAGAATTCAGATAGCTAGGTTGTATTAATATAATTATATAAGCACCATGATTTCCTAGTAGTGACATACAATATAAACAAATAAAAAAATTTACAGGGAATAATAGTGTGTAAATTACTGAATGTTTAATGATCCTAAAGATACAAACACACTCAGCCACCTTATCTTTGACAGAAGTGTCAAACATACTCATTGGAAGAAAGATAGCCACTTTAACAACTGGTGCTGGAAAAACTGGCTCTCTACATGTCAAAAACTAAAATTTGACCCAAGTCTATCACCATGCACTAAACTAAAGTCAAAATGGATTAAAATCTAGACATTAAAGCAGAGACACTAAATATCCTGGAAGAGAAAATAGGAGGAACTCGTGAAGAAATTGGGATAGGCAAAGAGTTCATAAACAAAAATGAAATTGCATGGGAAACTGTTGAAAGAATTAACAACAAGGACCTGCTCTTACTGAAAAGACTTTTCATGTCAAAAGAAATTACCAACAACGTGAAAAGACCACCCACAAATTTGGAAAAAAGCATGACAAATAAGTACTCAGACAAAAGTCTGCTCCCTAGAATCTATAAAGAACTAAAAAACACTAGGGCCCCAAAATTTAAAGACCCAATCCAGAAATGGGCATGTGAGATGAACACACACTTCTCAGAGGAAGAAATTTAAAAAGTGAATAAATATATGAAAAAATGCTCTACATTCTAGCCATTTGTGAAATGCAAATTAAAACAACATTGAGATATTGTCTCACCAGAGAAAGAATGGTTATCGTACAGAAATCACCGAACAGCAAATGTTGGTGAGGCTGTGTGGAAAAAGGAACCCTTCTCCACTGCTGGTGGGAATGTAGACTGGTGAAACCGCTATGGGAATCAGTGTGGAGACTCCTTAGTAAAACTGGACTGGAAATCCCCTTTAAAACAGCTATTCCTCTACTGGGAATTTTCCTGGAGAATCTGAAAACATCATATCATAGGGATATATGTGTGCCTATGTTTATAGAAGCACAATTTGTGATAGCCAAATCTTGGAAACAATAAAGATGCCCATCACTTGAGAAATGGTTGAAAATATTTGGTATTTTTACACAATGGAGTATTACTCAGCTATAAAGAATGATAAACTTGAAGCCTTTATATTGAAGTGGATGTCTCTTGAACATATAAGTAAAATAAATATAGTATCGTTTCCCTAATATAAGAACTCAAAGAGAAGGAATAGAAATGGAAAGTTATATTACAAGTAAAAGGAAAGCAGGAACATGAGAACTAATTAAATCTGGGAAAGAAGAAGAGCTAGGAAACATGAAAGTGACAAGCCATACAGTTATATGTAGAAGATGGGCAAGGCAATGATCCTAAGAATCTCCAGAAGATTTTTGAATCTAGCACTTAATTGGAAAGATTCTCACCCTGACTAACTATATATACTGATACCTGTGAACTAAGCAACTGCACTGAAGATGGTAATCTGTATTCGTAGTTTCATGCTTGGAGAGCCTGTCATTCTGGTCTTCTGAATAAGGGCTGCTTGTTATGACATGCCCGTTGCTGCTGTGTTGTCTCTCTGATAGATGACTGTTAAAAAAGAAGGGGGTGGTGAAAGAAGGCAAGAGACAGGAAAAGGAATATTGTGGGACTGTCCTGCTTCAAGGATGTATATGGATAGATTTTTGGACTTATGTGTAAACATAAGGAATATATAATTTGTTATGCCTATTTTTAAAATATATTCCAATTTTTAAATGTTTTTTCATCATACTCTGTAGGGAGTTAAAATTCAACATATTAAAACTTGATGAAAAATACCTGTTCCATTTTATGCCTAAGATGTTTGATATTCAGACAGATAGTGAGGTTAAGCTTAACAGCCTAGGCTGTATGGTAATAACAATAAGCTTGTCTTCTGGAGGTTTAACAACCTAAGTTTGCAGACCAAAATTAGAGAAAAAGGAGGGCAACAAGTAAAGCCAACATTTTGGCCCTAGCCTTCCAAGGTCAATTAAGTCTCAGGACATATGAGAACTTGTACTGTACCATCATATAACTCTGTTGTGTCCCAAATTTTCTGATCAAGTAGATTATGGGGCCAAAGAGGAAAGTGATCAATGATGTAGAGTGTACCTAAGAAGAGTCACATGGAGAGAAAACATGCCCTCAGGCTTTCACAGAGAGCGCATTGGCCAAACAATCGCCGTGACTCATCCACTTGGCTGACACTGACAAACGTTCTACAATCTGAGGCACAGGATGTCAGGATAAATCCTGAGGGGATTTCACTGACCTAATCAGACTCAAAAGCTACAACTCTTGTTGCATAGGTCATCCTTTACCTTGGTCTTAACCATCCAGCAGGAAAATATAAAATGAAGTATAAGAAGTAAAGCCATGCTGTTATGTTGAGCTGTATTGGACTCAGGTCAACAATTTCTGACATTGCCAGTGAAGCAAAAGTCCCAATACTGTTGTGGACTACTGGACTCTTTTAGAATAATTTGCTGAGTTAGCACACCTATAATAATCAAATAACAGAACATAGCAAAAAAAAAGGGATACTGATGTATGCTCATTTTGTATCTGTGTTTTCAAAATGGTTAGAATAGATATATATTTGTATTCTCTTTAGGAATAGAGGGATTTGTTCTAATAGTGTTTGTAAATAGGATATCATGTCTGCATCTTGTACAGCAATTAATCACTATGTGAAGAATGTATGCAATGTGTTAATTATTGAATCTGTCCTACCAATTTGGGTTAAAAAAAAAAGATATGATGTCTGCATCTTGCCTTCTGAATAACTTCTATGAAGACAACAATATGCAATGTATTAATTATGGTTACTGTCCTACTGACTTGTTTGGAAACTGTTTCATTGCTTTTTATCCTATTAAAATGAATAAAAATTAAAAAAGAAAAGTTAATGAATTTCTTTCTACTAGAGATATTAAACTCATGTTTATTTTTCAAGTTTCCAGGTCAAAGGAAGCATTAAGATTTGACTGTATGCACAACACAATGACATATCTAAGAGTGTATCTTCAGGATCATTAAACATTCAGTAATTTAGACAGTATTATTCCCTGTAAATATTTTTTATTCATTTATGTTCTATGTTACTACTAGGAAATCATGGTGCTTATATAATTATATTAATACAAGCTGGTTATCTGAGTAATAAAAGTCATAAATAAGTTTTTAACCATAATATTTCCTTAATATTATACCACTGGACTTACAAATCACATACAAAGCATAGTATTCATTTACATTAACTGAAATGTGCACACAATGTTATCTAATGATACCTGTCAAACACAGTAGAGTTGCATTATCATTTATTATTTTAATTTATAACTTAGATATAATTATTGTAAAAACTAATTTTGAAGTTTTGGTCAGAAAGATAGCTCAGCAACATAAGTACATGACTGGTAGGTGCATGGTCCTGAGTTTAACCCCTGGCACCACAAATAAAATAATAATAATAATAAAAATAATAATAACAATTTTGAAGTTTTGATATGCTAATAGCAAAATAGAAATTGAACCTATTGTAAAAAATGTATCTTTGCCCACAAACTACTCATTTTTCCAAACTATTATCATTCCTGTATTAAACTTTCCACATGTTAAGTTTCTTGAATTTTTTTGTACTTGTTGGATACACAAGACCTTATATGTTTGCTTTATCAGAAGTTTATTCAGGGTCTGGGGAGATGGCTCAGGGTGATAAGCACTTCCCTGGCAAGCTCAAGGGCCTAAATTTAATTCCCATATCTTCCAAAAACAAATAAATAAAATAAAAAGTTTATTAAGTCTTATATATTTCACTGAGAATATACATTTTTACAAATCTTACTGATGTCACATATTAATGATAAAATATTTCTTTTTTATATTTTTTATTTTTTTATTCATTTAATGGCTGGCTCAGCCCATCCTGGGGGCAGGGCTGCGGCAGCGTGTGGTGTGTGGGATTGAGCCACTGTTCCTGTGCACTTGCCTAAGCTTGCCTAAGCAGGCAGTTTGGACTGCTGATCTATCTCACTTAACCCGGTAAAATATATTTCTTTTTAAAAAATGGTTTATTTCATTTTAATGAGAAAAAAGAATAAAATAGCAATGAAAACTGTTGCAAAACAGGTTAGAAGGATGGTTACAATAATTAATACATCACATATTGCTGTCTTCCTAGGAGTTATTCAGAGGACAAGATGCTGATATATCTTTTCTAAACAATATTACTACAAACTTTACTCTCAAAGAACAAAGAAAAAGTAGCTATATATCTAAAATAGCACTCTTCTGCATACATACACACACACGTATATATTTCTTCTTTTTTTCCACAAGTAAATGGTCCTTTATTTACACTTTTGTGAGGTTAGTAACATATGACACTATGTTGCCTAACAACTGATATCTAACATTAACCAGATAGGATGTTCATCTCAGAAATGAGTTAGCTTATTTACTTTAGGCACTATTTCTAATGTGAATATATTAACAAAAACTTTCTCTTCGGTATATTCCATCAGACTCCTCTCAGAAAATACAGCATATCACATAGAACTTATTGTGACAACTTTTTTCTTTTTATTTATTTATTTACTTTTTGTGGTACTGCTTACTGAACTCAGGAATCTGCATTTGCTGGACAAGCACTTCTTGTACTGAGCTATCTCCCTGGCCCTGTAACTTCTTAAACAGCATTTAGATGCAATCACTTAGAAAATTTCTGGAAAGTGGTGTGGACATAAAAATCACAGAATTGTTTTCACATCTGTATAAAATAAATATATCAAACAGCAAGTACTATATAAGAAAATTCATGAGTAGAAAAATGTGTTTCTATTTCAATTAAGACATGTGTATAATAATGAAAATAAAATATTAAAGATGAAGAAATGGTACTAATTCCATATACGGGAATAGAACAGCCTCTCCAAGACTGCACTAAAGGATGTTCAATTTAACAAGAGGAACCTATAAATGTCCTAAATATCACCACCAATCTGTGACTGGCATTTTCATCTTTAGCCACATATAAAACACAACCATTTTAGATGGGCTGATAAAACTGTTGGTTTCTCATTCATGCCCATATCTCAATGTCATTTCAAAGGTATATCTTTCAATGCTTGAGTAGTTTGGAGTGACACTACTGGTAGGAACAACTGTGTTTTACACAGTGTGGGAATTTCTACACTTTGTCAGTTAGTTAGCACTATGTGTTACACTATGCCTGTACACAGTCATTATTGGTTTATGCACACAGACAAATGTGTACACACTTGCTCTGCAGCATTTCTGTGTGTACTTCAGTCATGCAGACCATTGTGAAGTTACCATTCAATTCAGCATGGATGTAAAGAAAGCACACAGTAAGCATTTTAGTAAAAAGAAAACAAACTTTAAAGAATGTGTAGAGCTGTAATGAAGGTGACCAGAAGATGTAGTTTGGTAGGAAAAAAAAAGAAAATATAGAGAAAGAATGGAAAAAAGAAGGGTTTCAAGAATGCAGTAATTTTAAATTCAATAAGGAAAATGCAGAAATGTATGATCCTTCTATTGCTGGGACTACTTTAGAAACAGGGTGTGAAAGTAAAGATGACAACCTCAAGTCTTCTGAAGAATAATTGCACAATCCAAGGAGCTTGTATGGCCAAAAGGAAAATGATGATAGCAAATCAGAAGACACAAAATATAGAAAGTAGAGAACAACACTTGTTAGTGTGGTTGAATTAGAAACAGGTGACAGAGTCCATAAACCTATGATATTATAAGGACAGAATATTGCACAGGATTCTGTAGAAAGAAAACCCAGGAGAAGTCCCAAAGGGACAACTGGAAAACCTCAGGACAGTTTGATAAATTCTCAATATAAGAGGGATGTACAATGTGATAAGACCTGGTATGGCTTCCAGGTATAAGACACAGAATCATGAGGCACAGCAATGTATAACTTGACATATGCTCACATGTGATAAAACAGGGCACTTGTAGTAGAACACATTGAAGAGAACCTGTGTGGCTGTCTTACTATTTAAGCATTGCTGGGACAAATATAGACACTCACTTAAAGTACCAAAGTTTGATTTAGCTCAGTTTGTGGAAGTTTCAGTCCTTATGCTGCTGGCTCCAAGGCAAACGTGAACAGTTCATGGCAGCAGAAAATAATGAAAACCAGAGGAGCAGCAACTGCTGCAGCATCTACCAAGCCCCTCTGTTTGTTCTATGCTGACTGTGAAGGCTGGAACATGATTGCAAAGATCAGTACTCCTCCAAAGTAGCAGGAGGGAGACCACTACTTCTCCAAGGCAGCAAGGGGAAAATGGCGGGGGAGGGGGGGAGCCTTCCTCACCTCTTTTATCTAATGGTTTTGTGCTGAGTAACCCTGGGGCAGGCCCATTGCGCCCCATGGTGGAATGAATCAAGCCTCAGGGTGGGTACAATCATGCCAAGGGTAGAATGAATGATGCCCCAGTGTGTGCCTTCCATGGCACAGAACCATAGAGCAGATCCAGTCAAACTGACACAATGTATCAACCACCACAATCACCATGGAGGAAAAGGCACTATTGTGTCCAATGGCCATAAATGACAGATTGACCATTGAACTGTGAGAAAAAGCATGTGCTGATCTGAAAATGAAGCCACTACTCGTCTGCCATGCTCATTGTCTTTGTGAAATCAAGGAATAGAATGTGAACAAGGCATGTGTAACATGTGCAAGACCAAATTGAAATATTGGGTAACAAGATAATTGTACTTTAAATGTCTTCCTGATGTGTATACCCAATATTAGACACTACCTTTCTGTGTGAATGGTTTCTTATTCTCATACACTGTGACCAAGGAACACCTTCCAGCTTTGCTGAATGATATGGACAGAGAGTAACACTGAACTATGACTTTATCCAGATCAACATCTACTTTTCCAAAGGGACACCTCTTCTGCAGCCCATGGACCAGCAACAAATCTGCAGTTTCAAGAATCTGCACACAAAATTGCTGTTCACTATGTACTTTAATGTTACTGAATAAATATCCTTGAATCTGATAAAGCTCTGTAGAAAATATTTCAACGTTTTGCACTGCCCAACCTAAAGACCCACTTTGTGTAGATGTCTCATATGATACTTTAAACTTGGCCTGGTGGAAACTGGGTGGCCAAATGTATCACTAAATGGCACTAAAGAATTTGAAGCATAGGTAGGAGAGAAACTCATGTCCATTATCAAAACAATGGCTCTGGATGCTGAGGTGCAGCCATAGAGGAGTTGGCTCAGGATCTTATGTTGCACCTGATGTTGGAAGAACTTCCTCAACTCCAGAGTGACCAGCAGAATGTGTATGCTGAAGAGCATCCCACTGAGAATGAGGAATATATGGGAGGGGATTGTGGAAATGTCATAAAATCTATTAAGGAAAAATGGAATGAATGCCAATATTTTTTTGAGAACAGACCCATCTGAACTATAATGATTATATTGTTCAAGCTAATGCACCAGAACACTGTCTTTCATTTTTAAGAGTTTTGCAAAATATGACAATAAATCAGTTTGCTGAGACTAACCATCAAAATCGACCCTGTGGCAACGTGAGAGAGGAGGTCCTGCAGGTGGTCTTTCTCATGTTCTTAGATATGGTGAATCTCCCTGAAAACAATAACTTCCTCCCCACCTTAATCTTCCTGATCTCCACACTACAAGATTCCTCAATTACAGTTACTGTTCTGTTTCTTCTCACTGTACTGGACTAGACTGTATTTGGTTTCATATATTTCTGGCTCAAATATACATCTGTTGCACAACAGATAAACTATATTTACATTGAAACTTATAGAAAAATGTAATTTACTATGTGATCAAAATCAGTTTACATCCATGTATATAGGGCCAAAAATTGATTCATACTACTTACATTGAGGCTTGTGTTCAAATTTTATTTGATCATGACCAATACAGAATGGGGTCAGAATTGGAAATTATATGAAGTTTTTGAAAGGAGGCACTACTCGGAGTGAAGCAAACTTCCAGTGGGCACAGGAACATGCATCTCATTTCATTTTGAGTCACCCAAACATTCTTATGCCTTATTCTTTGCAATAAGACACACCACTGGAGGCACTATTATACTATGACCTTCTAAGGGCTTTAAATTTCCATTACCCATATAGGCAACCAACTTGAGGATATCAGGAGAACTGTGTGTTAAGTGTGAAACTTCATATTTGAATAGAGGCTGCTGGGACATGTATAAATGCCCAATAGCCTCATTTTCACAGCAACTGAGTAGGAACTGAAATACTTATATTCAACAAATAGTCCATATGTATCTGCATATCTCTCTAAACAGCAACAGTGCCACAAAGGAAGCTATCATGTGAGAGTAGTAAACATATTTCATAGTATTTAGTCTGCACACAAAATTTCCTAATGCTAGATATTTTAAAACACAGAACTTAAAAAGAATTGAACATTTCTGCCATTAAATTTTACTGGAAGTGTACTGTTCATATAGATATACATAGCAAGAACAATTAATGCAGAGGAGATATACTTGACCCTCATACACATCAAAATTACATTTAAGGCTTGGAGCTATTTACAATGGATTCCAGTAACCAGAAGCTAATCTGTACACAGGTGTTCTTAGGTCTAGTACTTTGCAGTTAGGTAGTGAGCTGTAAGAATTATTATGTAGTTCATTTCTGT
The DNA here is from genome assembly GCF_000260255.1 of Octodon degus. NCBI lineage: Eukaryota > Metazoa > Chordata > Mammalia > Rodentia > Octodontidae > Octodon > Octodon degus. Next base: position 266,034 of record NW_004524975.1, on the reverse strand, counting down.
GGAAGTAAATTACCATAACACATTTCTGCAGCTGAACTTCCACAAAAGCAGAATCATGTTTGATACCAGGTAAACTTCAAAACATGAATTGAGGTTTCTTAGATATTTAGGTCATTGTATGTCCTCCTTTCCTTCCAAAAGAGCTGAATACAATTTCATAGCAACACCCACATTCTCCATATAGGCCCTTATATATCTGGATCTTTAACAAGCAATATTGGACTGAAGTAGATCTTCAAATGACCAATGCACATGCCCTCAGTGGATAGCTGGTGGATACATAGTCACCTACTATCTTATACTCTGTAATCAGAAATTGCACTTTAAGAACTAATACAGGGGAAGCCAGATAACTCCACAGACAAATGCCTGCTTAGGTAGCAGAGAGATGCCAGGTTCCATACCTGGCTTGCTGTGCTGGCCCCACCTATGGGGCACATTGAGACCACAATTAAGACTGGGTGTGGTTACATTGGCCAAGCAATGGCTGTGACTCATCCACATGGCTGACACTGACAAAGGTTCTACGATGTGAGGTACAGGATCTCAGGATAAATCCTGAGGGGATTTCACTGACCTTCTCAGACCCAAAAGCTACAACTCTTGTTGCATAGGTCCTGCTTTACTTTGGCCTTAACCATCCAGAAGAAAAGTATAAAAATGAAATATAAGAAATAAAGCCATGCTCTTATGCTGAGCTGTAGGGGACTCAGGTCAACAATTGCTGACACTGCCAGTCAAGTGGAAGACCCAATACTATTATGGGCTACTGGACTCTTTTAGAATATTTTGCTGAGTTTACACACCTATAATATTCAAATAATGGAACTTAACAAAAAAGGGTGTACAGATGAATGTCCATTTTGTATCTGTGTATTCAAAGTGGTTAGGATAGATATATAGTTACATTCTCTTAATGAATAGAAGATTTGTTCTAATGGTGTTTGTAAATAGGATATCAAGTCTGCATCTTGTGCAGCGATTAACCACTAAGAAGAATGTATGCAGTGTGTTAATTATTGAAACTGTCTTACCGATTTGATTTGAAACTGTCTCATTGCTATTTGTTTATTAATAAAATTATGGCAAAAAAAAGACTGGGCGTGGTGTCTTGCACCTGTAATCCCAGTGCTTGGAAGGCTGAAAACAAGAGGATCACTCTGTGAGATCCTATAGACCCTATATTAAATATGTAAATAACAATTGAAAAAAAAAGAAAAAAGTACTAGTGCAATGTAATGTCTATGGGAGATAACTCCCTTTACCTATCAAAGCAGTCTACTTGAAGATAATGAACAAGGTTCAATGTTTTTATCAGCTAAACTTTAAAAGTTGTTTGAAAACATGCATAAGTTCTAAGATACTGTTTCTCTGTTTTGAGAATCCTAAAGTATAAAAAGGACTAAAGAGTATAATATAGGAAGGAAATAGTAAATGGAAAGGGCAAGTATTAAGAAAAGGAAAAGGAAAAAATGAGAAAATAAAAGTTAAAAAAAGGTTTTGTAAGGATGGAGGGCAAGCAGGGTTACTCTCCTCCCTCATTTATCTCATTAATAACTCAAATCTTTTAATTTCTTTCTCTGATTCACCACTTCTTCCATATTTACTATTTGTTTGTATTTTCAGTAAAGGGTTTACAGGTTCTCACTAGGTAGATGGGAATCATAAGTGATCTTCCTGTGTCTACCTTCCCAAGAGCTAGTATTATAGGCATGAGTCACCATGCCCAGTCTCAATGGCCATCTCCACGTGCCTGGGGTCAGGGACAGCAGGGAACATTGGGGATTGAACTCACTGTGTCTGTCTAAGATGGTGCTTTAATCTCTGAGCTATTTGGCCAGGCCTCACATTTACCATTATGACTATTGACGTTTATGAATCTCTAGATAGTTTATTTTGCACTATTACTGTTGAATACTATGCTATTTTTAGCAGTGAAGTTTGTCCATTTAGTAGATTATTTAGTGTATGTCAATTGATGTTCAGTATTTGGTTTATCTTACATGTTTATCCTATAACAATAAATCTCTGTTTTATAGAGGATGGCAGCACTTTAGCAGTTCTAAATGTTTGTCAATATTCACTGCTTTCATTGTCTGGCCTAAACTTTTATGAACCAAAGAGGACTCTGGATGGCCCATGGGACCCTGCTAAACTTCAACCTTTGGTCTCCAGTGTGAAGGCCTGAAACTTTTGCTGTCACCAACCTTGGCTTTTAAGAACTTAGGAGTACTCTAGGTGGCCTGAGGGACTCTGCCAAGCTGTGACTATGGGCCAAGCATTCCCAGTGTGGAAATGTCCTGAAACTTGGTCCAAATATTTAACACCTTAAGTGAGGTTAACTCTAAAATTGACCACAGATTAGTCTATAGAAAATGCTTAAGCAAATAAAAAAAGCAAAACAAAACAGAAATTATCCCATTTGTATTATATTACCAGAGTGCAAACAAAGTGGAAATTAATGACATAAAAAACTGCAAAAACTCCAGAAGCAAAAGGAAATTAAATAACACCCTCCTCAGCAACCAATGAGCTACAGATGAAATTAAAGAACACATCAAACAATATCTATAGTCCAATAAAATTTGAAATGCACATACCTGAATTTATGGGATGCAATGAAAGCAGGTTTCACAGCACAATTTAGAGCAGTGTCTCCACCTCTGCTGGGCTCAGGCATAACTGTGCCTCGAGTTCTATTCTGGCCATGCCCATGTCTGAGTATTGTCTCAGAATTATCAGAAGCCTTAACCCAAAGCTCAGGTCTTTGATTGTTGAGGGCACCAGCTCCCAGCCTGAGAATCAGTGCTACTTGATGCCTCAGTGAAGGCACACGGGGCACCCATGGCCCTCAGGGTGCTATATGTTCTTCAGGGACTATGTTCATTGGGGATAAATTAGTAAATTAATACCTACATTGAATTTTGCATCATAATGAGTTAGAAAAAAGCAAGCTGATGGGTGGCAAAGCCTCTGGTTAATACCAATACTTACACCACAGGGCCACTTCCAAACCTGTAGAAGTTCAGGGGCATAAAGTCTCATTTGTAAAAGTTGACTGTGAATCCTAGTCATCTACCATACACCATTTTCTTAATAATAATGAACTGTAATGCTTAAAAACTTGTTTACAAGGCAGATCCTTACCACAGTACAAAGAAATTCATATATCTACACTTATATTTATATCTATTCCAGTATATGTATACATAGTGTAGATATCTACATAGAGATATAGGTGAGATACAGACAAAAGAGCTAAACAAAGAGAATGAGAAAGCAAGGGACAGAGACAGAGAGACAGAGACAGAGAGATTAATTGATTTTGCTATAAAGTCCAACTAGGTTTGAACTGTCTGTGCACAACACATAGGCCTTAAAATTCCAATATCCTCTGGTCTCAGCTTCCTGACCGGTGGGCTTACAAGGCTGCTCTACCACACTAGCTGCTGTCATTGTTTTTAAAGAGAAAAACAGTCATATCTGATTATACCCTCTTGCAATATTAGCACTCTGAGAGGCTGAGGCCAAAGGATCACAAACGTGAGCCTAGTGTAGGCAGGCATCACTCTGTGCAAAAGATCTGGGCTCATCCCCAGCACTGTGGGTTGGGCCTCAGCTTCATCAGGGAACGTGTAGAAAACTGGGTAAGTCACGTCAGCTCTGTAAACTGTGATTTACGGAATGTACAAGGCGACTGCTCTGTCGGCCCCGCTCCCGGGGCCCACTGAGAGGGCAATTGAGTCTAGGCTTGGTGGCGCTTGCCTGTAATCCCATCTCATGGAAAGCTGTAAACAGTTGCATCACTACTAGTTCGAGATTGTAGTGAGACTCTGAACACCCTGTAGACACTTCCCTAAAAATATAAAAGGAAAAAAAAAATTTTAAAAAGAATGTACATGTCGAGAGTGACCATCTCCAAGGGTACTCTAGGAGGAAATGAAATAATGTAAAGAATCTAATAAAGGACTATTTCCTCTTTTTATAGGAACAACTAATAGATAGATGCAAATACTCTTTATAGATATGTAGTTTTTACTACATATTTCAAATATTTTAAACTCTTAATGATTCAAAATTAATTAATACACTTAAAATGCCAAATCACAACATAAGATTCTTAAAGTCACAAAAATAAGCAATTATGAGTGCTTTGAGTAATTACATTTCCATGTTCTTATATAGCTACACTATCTCAAAAAATCATTTTCTACAAAATAAACCCTTCAATAGTTGAGAAGAGATGTCCAGTACATTAGGCAGCTAAATTGAGTCCCACAAGGAAAAAACCATACAATCCAAATTCTCACAAAAGAGATGACTTCTCCAAAATTGTCTCAAAATTTAAAATTGGTCTCCTGTGCTTAAAAAATAATCACAAAATTTCAAAATTTTAGGCCTATAGTCATTATTTTTATTCATTTGTTTGTTTGTTTGTTTGTTTATTGTCTGTATTAAGGAAAGAGTCTACAGGGTCTCATTACATAGACCAGACTCAGTGATCCTCCTGTTTTCAGCCTCCCAAGCACTGGGATTACAGAAGCTCTCCACCATGTCCAGTCTGAACCCCCATCTCAGCTAGTCCTAGCAGTGGGGCCAGCATGGCATGCCAGGAATCAAACCCCAGCATCTACATTCTGCCTAAGCAGGGGCTTTAGTTTGGTGAGCTATCAGGCCTCATTTTATTTTTAATTTTAAGGGGAAAAATGACAGACAATGAAATTAAGTTTCAAAACAGGCTAACAAAAAAGTTTCATATAGATCCAATGGATACAGTTGTCTCAGTAACAGTGAATGAAAGAAGAAGTAAAGGTGTTCTTTCTTGTCTGAAGAATAACAGCACAAGACATTCCTTTCAATGACTGAAGAAAGGCTAGCTATAAAACATCTTAACTGACATCTAAACATGCAAATTGTACATATAATCAAATCTAAATTTTATAATACTATATTTAAAATATTTCCTAAATAAAATACACATGAACAAATAGTACCTCAGAAAAGAAGAAATCAAAGAACGAAGATGAGCACACAGGAACTGTGGACATGTGGACAACCTGAAACATCTGGCAGCCCATAAGTACTGTGACAGTAATAGGGTTGCGGTGGAGGAGAACAACAGCAGTGCCCATGGCCCTAACATGAAGGTATGAGAGAGAGATTCAAGACAGCACTCTACATGTCTGTATACTGATCAGAAAGGGAAAGATAATGGATTCATTTTCACTTTAAGCAAGTTAAATGTGCACATTAAAATTTTGTGGCTGGTCATTCAAGGAACAGAAACAGCAGGCCTAAGGAGACAGCTCAGTAGAATAAGTGCTTGCTTGGCAAACGAAGGGTCCTGAGCTCAATCTCCAGTACTGAAAAAAAAAAAGAGAAAAGAAAAGAAACAGAGTGCCTACATTCTAGGTACTGTCCCAAGCTGCTATTCTTTTGTATTGCATGTACTTAACATTTAATATCCTCACAGTATTGCTGACACTTTTATAGCTCATATTGGGTAAATACACATTTTCTTCTTACACACTAGAAGACAATAATATATCCAATATTCCCAAATTATGTAAATAATTTAGAGAGAGCATCACTTCTTAGGTGGCCCTCCTAATCAAAAATACTGATTTCAAACTTTTAGTCTTGGCTATGTAATGTGTTCCAAACTAAAAAGAAATGACTACAAAGTATTTTTTTAAATAGCACTTTTACAACTGACAAAATTACTCAAAGCAATGCTTTCAAGGGCTTCCTATAGGGCACACAGACAAGTAGTTAAAATCTCTTGTTTCCAGCACAATTATAAAGTGAACATCCATGTAACCACCATGCAACACTGGGGAACAACTCTGAAATGACACCCAAGATGTAGAGGTAGTTTTATTTACATTGATAGGTACTGATTTGAATTATTTCAAAAATATCAGGCTTCAATGACTCAAGGAAGGACTTTTTATGGGATTTCAAAGGGGAAGTACAGAGGTAGAGTACCTGGCTGGCTTTGAGTGGTTCTAATAATATGTAAAACAGTGAACAGCTGTTTCTAGAAGCAGTAGGAACTCACACTGCAGCAGAAACAATTACCTGGGCAAAAAAGAAACTGAAGTATACTGGCTGGGGGCCATTTTGTGTTACAAACACATAACTAACTGCAGTAGAGTAGTGATCACACTCTGATTTCCCCCTGGACACTCCTGCAACTGCCACTGCCCTCACTCTGAGGTGACCAGTGTAACCATCAGCATACAAGAACCGCACTGTTTGCTGAAAACCTTATCCTCACCCAGCAATGTGAAGTATCTGCTCTGTGTCACACCAAGTTTCTTTAAAAATACACTTGACAGTGAATGAAACTCTATGAAACTTTAGCAAATATATGTTGAATAATTAAATCTAGATTTCCAACTGGAAAGGATTTGAGATTCATCAATATAACCGTAAATGAAGCTAAAGATTTAAAAATACATTTCATTAGAAGAAACAAAAAGTTTGACAAAAGTGGCTTAATCAATATGCATAACTACTGTAACATTGCACAAAACAATAAAACCTGTTTGTATATTGGCACTAGTTCCACACTCTAAGTATGTTTGGCAAGGTATGTCTCCTATTTTCATAGCATTTCTCCTATGGCCAGAATATAACTATGTAGCTTCAGTCATCACTCGAAATAAATACAGGAAGAAATAGAGAAAGTAGTTTCCTAGGTCACTTATTTCTCACTGTGAAAAACCAGCATGTATACTTCTTCCAAAGACCAATATGGACTGAGAGCACAATAAAATTGTCACAATTAAGTTCAGCTTATCTTTTGAGATGGGATACATAGCCTCCAGAGTAGTGGTACTATAATCAAGAAGGACAACTTAACAAAAAAGAATGTCTCATACAAGTGATACAATGTTGTTTTTATTGGTTTCTTATTCCCACATTTACAGGGAATAAATGAAATAATGCTAACCACAAATCTCTCTAACATTATAATTATCTTTTTGACTAAAAACTGTAAGTGTATTGCCACCAATGTCAAAGTGAGTCCTTATTTAAGGTGTTTTTTCAGTGATATTCCTAGCTTTTGGTTACATCACATTGGATAACAATTTTAAAATCAATTTAAAATCTAGAGATATTCCTACCATGAAACTATTAATTTCATTAGTTCTCCATTTCATAATATCCACATTTATCAAGTAGTCATAATAAACTCAGGCATGACTTTTCACTCAGCATCTTATTTTAGGTGTACAGCATAAATGAAGACCAATCCCATCATGTTTTCATTTAAGATAAAAAAAAAATCACACACATATAAAAGCAAGTAGTGGGACCAGGGAGATGGCTAAGTAGAATAAGTGCTTCCCTGGCAAGCACAGAGGCCTGAGTTCAATCTCTGGTTCCTCAATCAATCAATCAATCAATCAATCAATCAATCTAAAATAAAAGCAAGTAGAGTCTCTGATTCTTCAGTCAGATTTACACGTTCTCCAAATGCATTGTTCTCATATTGGGGTAATTGTTGGGGTTTCTCATTATCAAAGATGCTGCTACCATTCCTTGGGTCTATGTTTGTAGTGCCACGTGGTGACTCCAAAGAGAAACCCACTGCACTACTTTTTATGTTTTCTAGGCTGTGAGATGAGGAAGGTAAAGATTCTGACCACAAGAGTAGCTTTGGGTTACTTAGATTCAGCTGTTTGAATCATTGTTATGGATAGGTAGCATAGTAACACAGCCCACATGTAAAATTGGGTGTATCATACTTTTTAGGTTTTATAATCATTTTTCATAAATCCTAGATAAAGTGGAAATGCTTATTAGTTTGACACCAGTTAAATGTATCAAATTATTTGGCATGGAAGCACTTGGGTAGTTCTCAGAGACACAATGGGAAGAGGCTGAAGAGGCTGGCCCTGCCCTGAGCTGTGGTGAAAGCACAGGGGACCAGGCACACCAGGCTTCCAGCTGCAGAAGCACAGAAATCAGGTTAGCAGCCCTAACATAACTAGGTAACTTTTTAAAAATGTATTTGGTTGCTGCAGGGTCTCACCATGCAGTTGGGACTCCTAAAGAGTGATCGTTGACTGAATGTGTCAGACACAAAAGTTACATTCTTTGTTATATAGGTCTTGCTTTATCTTGGTCTTAAACATCTAGCAGAAAAGTATAGAAGTGAGGTGTGTTAGTTGATACATTGTGTCAACTTGGTTGAATCAGCTCTGGCAGTTCTCAGTATGGGGGCAAAGCCCTGCAGGTGGGCAGGGCCCAGGAATTGAGAAAGGCAGGAAGCTGCCCTGCCTGGTTTCCTGCCACTCCACCCCACTTCCATGGAGAAGTCTCAGTCTTTGGAGGAGCTTGATCTTGGCAGCCATACCACTTTGGAGGAGCTCCGATCTTCACTGTGGAGCACTGGTCTTCGCAGTCAGCACAGAAGGAAGAGCGAGGCTTGATGGATGCCACTATAGCTGCTGCTCCTCCTCTGCTCTTCATTGTTTTCTGCCACATGAACTGCTGTCCTTTGCCTTGGAGCCAGTGGAATATGGACTGAACCCTACAGAAACTGTGAGCTAAATAAACCTTTCCTTCCTTCATTTTGAGTGTTGGGTATTTGTCCCAGCAACTAGTAAAAAGTAACTAAGACACAAGGTATGAAATGTGAAACCATGTTAATATGCTGAGCTGTGGAAGGCTCAAGTCATCAGATTCAAACATTGACAGTCTTGTGGATAACTCACTACTATTGTGCAGCACTGGACTATATTGGAATACTTTGATGAATTCATACACCTACAATATTTTGATGGCAATGGAATACCCATCTCTGACAAAAGTGAATCAAAAAAGGTGATATAAATGAAGGAAAATTTTGTATCAGTATCTATAAAATAGTTAGGATAGATATATACTTACTTTCTCTAAATTCAGTAAGAAGAAAGATCTGTACTATTAGTGTTTGGACAGGACATCATGTCTGCATCTTTTGCTATGAATGACTATTACAAAGACAACAATATGCAATGTATTAATTGTTGTAACTCTCCTGCCAACCTGTACTGAAGCTGTCACTTTGCAAGTTTTTTTTCATTAAAATTTTAAAAAAGTGATCCTCCTGCTTTCAGCATCCCCAGTAAAAAGGATTGCAGGTATGCAACACTCTACCTAGTTCCTGGCTGTCTCAGCCTACCCTGGAGGCAGAGTTGGCACAGCATGTGGTTATGGTTGCTGTCCCTCCCCCTATTTTTTACTCCATTTGGTACACAGTGCCACACACAGCTGGGTGTGGCATGGGGTACCTGGGATGGAGCTCTAGTCCCTATGTTTGCCTAAGCAGGTGCTCAGTCCACTGAGCTGTCTCCCAGGGCCTAAGGTAACTTTGTACACACAGCTGTGCTGAGCCCAGCATCCTCCAGGAGGTGCCAGATCCTCCAGTTCAGCACCGTTGCCCATTATCTGGAGGCCAAAGCACCTTTGAGGTCCTGTGCCCTCATGCCCGCTCACTAATGCCCAGTGCCTAGCCATGGTAGCTCCTGGGACGCTGCAGGCAATGCACCTTCTCAATTTTAGGCACCAGCTTCCAGGCCTGCTCATCTGCGCTTGCTTTTCCTGCATGGTCTCCCCAGGAACAGGGCTTCCAGGCCTGCTCTGTATGTGCCTCTGTGGGCTTCTTCGTTCGTGGATTTCCTCACAGACCCTACATGAGGCGATTGTTCCCCAGCTGCCCCTTTGGGCCACCATAGGGGGAAGGACCTCAGTTGCTGAGCTCACCCCTCCCAAACTGCAGGGGCGCCTTCCCAGTGCGCATGCTCCTTCCCGCCCCTCCTGTGCCCATGCTCCTTCCCGCCCCTCCTGTGCCCATGCTCCTTCCTGCCCAGGCCCAGTACCCTGTCAATTCTCTTTCATCCAATGAAACTACCAGCAATCCTAGTGACATCCACAGCCCGGCAACTGTACTGTGCAGCTTGACTCCGACCTCAGTCATTTCCTGTACTCGGAGAGGGAAATACTTCAGCTCAAGGAGTGGACCTGCAGAGGACAACCGTGTGACACTGATGCTGAAGCATCTTCTCTGCAAAATCAAGTCCACCACCCCCATCAGTGTGGCCAAGTACCTGAAGCAGGTGTTAACCCACCAGCCGAGGGATAATATGTGCACCCCAATATGCTGGGAGAAAATGGAGGTTTCATTATCTGTTCTGAAATAAGTCAGACTTTTAAGGAGCTACTAGGAATATGGTTCATTAGTGAATGGATGTCGGCTGGGAAAAACGCAGCTCTTCAGCTGGTGGAACTGGGACCCAGTCAGAGTACCCTCATGGGAGACATTTTGAGGTTGTTCAGTGAGGTTGGGTGTGTGCTACAGAACTGTGACACTTCAATGCACCTGGTAGAAGTGAGCAAAAGCTTGAGGGATCTTCAAGCCTCAACACTGACTGAAGCAAAGATCCCATAGGGCAGTATGCGGAGTGCCTAGTGTACAGGAAAGGTGTTCCTAGGTCTGGCCTCCCAGTATGCTGGAACTGGGCTCTACAGGGTGTTCCAAAATGGTACAGCTTTTCTCTTGCACATGAATTTTTTGTTATTCTTCCTGTGCATAATTTTCAGAAAACACCCAAGAATGCAGAGGAATACTCATTGATATTAATGCACAGTTTCTGAGAAGTTGAAGTTTGTTCTGGCACCTTGTGTCCCCCCAGCAGAAGCTATTCTGCAACATGATGAAAGAAGGGATCATGCTGAAGTGCATCCTGATGCTGGGGTTGTCATTCAGGAACTTTCTGAATGCATTGCACTCACTGAAGGTGCTGTGCTGATTGCTCATTAAGGTCATGATGGAACAAAGATGGATGCCTTCAAAAGAATTTATGGCCACAAGTTTCATGATGTCTTAATCACTCCTGAAACAGCAGACCTAACAGCTGATGTGGACTTCCTTACTTGCACTGGATGGCACAAAGAAAAGTAGTGTCTCTGGATCTCATACAACAACAAACATTTTTTTAATACTATGTGTATTGATGTTCTGAAATGGCTGAAGGTTCTTTTAGGTAAATCAGATGAGCTTTTGATGAGGCATCAGTTATTTCAGGAGTGTGATGTGTTAACAAACCCTCAGAGGATGGGAGAAAGACCTGACTTCTTTGCCTTGCTGCCTCAGCAGAGACTTCTTGGCAGAAGGCATCACATAAGTGCATGCCAGTCAAAGCCCTCTGCATCACCTGTGGCTAGGGTTGGTGAACTGGCTGGGCAGTGATGTTACAGCTTGGAGTTTGTAATCCTTCAGTCTTCCCAAGACATCAAACCAAAGGGAGCACATTTCATACACTAAAGCTAACCAAAGATGTAATACATTTTGTGGCTGGCTCAGCCCACCATAGCAGCAGGGCAGGTTTGGTATGAGGTGCCGGGAATCGAACCACGGTCCCTGTGTACTTGTATAAGCAGGCCTTCTGCACTGCTGAGCTATCTCAGCAGCCCAATAGAAATATTATAAAAGAGGACATAGAATAGGATATCTGACAGATTGCTAAGCTCTTACTAAGTGAAAACAATAGGCAATAGGACAACTACATTTTTAGTTACTATTTTTGCTAAAGGTGACCTTTTCATACTTATGTTATTTCATAGGAACTAATATAAATTTACAATTTTAAGTATTCCAAACCTTCATTTCAAGGCATGAGCCCCTATTTGAAAAATAACTGTATTACCAAGGCTTAGGAAAATAGCACAACCAAATAAGATTTTCCTTGGATCCCTCTGAGAGGTGGGTCAAGATTTTTACATGAAAGTTTGGTGATGCAGAAATATGCTTTATTATCAAGCTTTTGGAGAATATTTACAAAATATGGCATGTAACAAAAATATAGAAATGATTGAACAACGTCATCATAGACTACTTTGTACATTATCAAATGTTTCTAGCAAGCAATTATTGCACAAACTCAATTTGACTTCAAGACATTTTGGTTTTTTAGAATCTGGAATATGAACTCCAAATTATCTGACAAAACTTTCTTAGCATTCAAGAAAGAGTGTAATTTATTTCGTGACTTGTAATGTTTACATAAGTATGACAAAAGATCATAATTCCAGTTACTTTTCATCATATGTAGAAATATACTAGGTTGACTAGTGATTCAAAATTATACTATTTTGTCTATGCTGATATAAAGATATACACTGGAGAAATTTGGGGACATCCATCACAGAGTAAACCCACTTATATAAACTATTTTCAAAATTAATTTGGTTAAATCTTTGCCTCGGGCATGTGAAGGCATACCATGCCATATGTGGAAGGCCTCCTAGAGATATGTAGTGCCACATACTGTCCAGGACCATTCACACTCAGTGTACACACATCAGTGTCTAGCCTCTCATGCCTCAGTTTATCTCTAAGACTCATGATGATCTTCCAATATGACTATTGGGAAGATAAATTAAAATATATTTAAAAACTTAGAACACAGAGGCATTGCATAATATTTCTGTTTTCTGAAGGATATTTTTAGTCCTTGGTGAATAGCTTCAAGGATCATTAAAGCCCTTTGTATTCTCTTCACATACAAGATCATATTTGTTCTTCTCCCAAATTCATTGGAAAAATTAACACTTTTATACTTTAAAATGAGTAAATACATTCATATATATCTCATCTCTATGACAATATTTTCAAGAAGGTAGAATTATGATCTTCATTTTATGGACTGATGAGCTAGACTCACATCTGCTTAGGCCAACAGAGCCCAAAGACACAAACTCAGATTACCTGACTCTAAATCTTTTCCTTTCCTTAGAAAGGGGTATGTGTGTGTGGTGGGGGGAAGCAGATTCATAGGGATTTCAGAAGAAAGCATAAACAAGAAGCCACTATAAATCTTGTAAGAAAATGGTCCCAAATCTGAACTTTTCACTGGACAAATATAGGCTGAGCATCCCTACTGTGAAAGCCTAAAAGCATCACTACTTTCAAAGAAATTTTGGATTTTAGAACATTTCAGTGTTGAAGGTCTATGGAAACACTGCAAAATCTGGAAAACAATGAAATCTGAAACATTTCTGGTAAAAAGCATTTCAGACAAAGGGATACTCAACCTGTATCAGTAACTATTTTTATAAGAGTCTGTTGCTGAAGTCGATATATAAAAAGAAGTTCTTATTAGCTGTTTAATTTGTTATAGAGGTAATATAGCTGAACTATTATAATATAATTTATGTCCATGTCTATTCCTTCCAAATGGTTACAATGAAGGAATTTTAAACATTCCAAATTTGTAAAGCTCTTCACTATGCTAAGGGAAAAGAAAAACATATCTTCCAACATAGTGACAAGAGAATTACGTGGCCCTTAGTTGGCTTTAAATATACATTTTCTGAGACTCAGTCCTAGCCTAGGTCCAGTGAGTGTGTGGGAGAGCTTCCTGCTACCCTGCGCTGGCGGGCCCAGTCCCAGCCCAGGAGCAGCATGGGCTGGACCCTCTCCGACCCCTTTGGGACGCCCCCCACCACTCCACAGACCTCCCCCAACCGCCCGCCGAGTAGGAATTTCTGCTGCGTTCCGGGAACCCGCAGACCCAGTCCTAGCCCAGGTCCAGTGAGTGTGTAGGAGAGCTCCCTGCTACCTTGCACAAGTGGGACCAGTCCCAGTCCAGGCGCAGCGTGGGCCGGACCCTCTCCCACAACCTCGGGACGCCCCCCACCACTCCGCAGACCTCCCCGACCGCGCTCACCGAGTAGGAATTTCTGCTGTGTTCCGGGAACCCCCAGACCCAGTGCTAGCCCAGGTCCGGTGAGTGTGTGGGAGAACTTCCTATTCCCCCTACTAAACTTTGCACCCCTCCAGACATAACTCAGGCCTAGCATACACACCTAGGGTGTAACTATGCAGCTACAAGCCCTGCAGAGAGTGTAG
>NW_004524975.1:234694-241734 GCF_000260255.1 Octodon degus | reverse complement strand
TTTGTATCTGTGTATTCAAAGTGGTTAGGATAGATATATAATTACATTCTCTTAATGAATAGAATTACTTGTTCTAATGGTGTTTGTAGATAGGATCTCAAGTCCGCATCTTGTACCGCAATTAACCACTAAGAGGAATATATGCAGTGTGTTATTTGCTGTGTCTGTACTTCCGATTTGATTTGAAACTGTCTCATTGCTATCTGTTTATCAATAAAATTTAAAAAAAGAAAAAAAAAGAACTCCCAGTGTTAGAAAATCAAAATACAAGATTGTTTGCCCTAAAGAAGATCCACAAGCAAATTGATGATAACCATGTGAGCTAAACAGGACATTTCTGTGCGATGGTTAATATTTTGGAATAGAGGTTGGCATTTAGAATGTCCTAAAGAAAGTTAGAGAATGCTAATAGAGATTATCATCAACATGTCCAACCGTTCTTTTCTATCATTTGTATCATCGCTATGAACCCATGCAGGCCAGGGGTAGTAAGACAAGAGATACATCCAGTACATTCATCATCTGATTTATGCAGTTTAACATGTTTTCTGATACAAGATATCTTTGAAGTTGGCTGTTTAGGTAAGAACTCACAAAAGAGGCAATAGCAGAAGACTGAGTATCAAAATGATATTTTTTAAGGGGCATGTGCAGCTTGTCAGTGTAATGCAAAGGGGACCCAGTTCAGAGAAGTCACGAATGAGCCAGCCAGATAGCTCAGTGGATTAAAGTTCAGGCTTAGGCAGACAAGGGAGTTTGGGGGTTTGATCCCTGGCCTGCTGTGCCAGCTCTACCCTTGGGATGCGCTGAGACAGTGATTAACACTGAGCAAGGTGGTTCAGCCTGAAATCGCACCATGTGAGATCCTGCGAACAGGAGAATTACTAAGAGGCTGATCTATGTAGTGAGACCCTGTAGACCCAGTGAACCCTGTCAGAAATACAGAGAAAAAGAAAAAAAATGGCAACTCTGCTACACAGCAGTTTGGGTGGTTGTACGTGCTGGAGACACCAATTTAACAACATCTGATGAAGCTGACAAAACACTAACACAAATGAACCTCTGGGTACTTAAGAGAAAAAAATAGTTCTGCCGATGCAGAGGAGCAAGCACCTACAGCAGCTCAAATAGTTTGGTATCTTGAACTAATACAATGAAAAAATGAAATGTCATTAAATGGTTAAGATTAAAGAAATAAATATTCATAAATACATATATGGGATTCAAACATAGAATGCTGAGGAAACTGTTGAAGAGTGGCACGGCAGTATGAGAGCATCTATGTTGATTGATATCATGTCAAACCACACCTGCGAACAGATCCGTTGCCTCCACCTGTGCTATGCCAAGCCATCTCATGGGGAGAGGAAGAAGTACCTGGGCCTGGAAGTGAAATAAGTTTACTTCACCGGGTGCTCTTAAATTGGTGTCTCCAGCACATTAAATGTGTAATTTATTCTGAAGTAAAATTGATGAAAGGTTAGCATTTTCTTATTCTAATCCTTCATAATTGTTTTGTAAATTTCTATCATCTTCAACATTTGAAAACTGAAGTAATTTTTAAACATATTGAATATTTAGAATGACTAAAAATGAGTAAATTTCCTTTAATCTCCCATATTGAGCTTCCTTTAAGATCAAATTAGCAGGTGGGCCAAAAAGCTCAGCAGATTAAGGCACCTGCTCAGGCAGACACCAGGGCCACGATTTCCATCCTCTGGTCTTCCATTCTGGCCCAGCCCTCAGGGTCTGCTGAGATGGTGATTGAGACTGGACATGGTGTCGCATGCCTGTAATCCAGCACTTGGGAGGCTATAAACAGGAGGATCACAACAACGCCAATCTATATGGTGAAACCTTGTATACTGTGTGCACCTTGTCCTAAAATACAAAACAGGAAAAAAAAAAGCTCAAATTATAGTTTCTGTGCAAAATTCAGCATTGACTTGTCTACAAATGGAATATACTAATTCATTGTTGATTTTCAAATCTCTTAAATTTTCTGATTTCAATAAAAATCATTTTAAGGCCAGGTACTATATTACTGAATAAATCTTCCTTTTTATTTCTTTTCTTCTTATTTTTTGTTTGTTTGTTAGTTTTTCCTTCAGCATATCTGTGAAATAAACCCCACCAAACTTGTTGGTACAACTGCTTTTTTGAGCCTTTCTTCATGAAGTCACTGGGACTAGTCACGCAGTAGTCATGGCACAAAGGCCCTTCAAGAATGCGTGTTACTGCCTGTGACTCATTCTGCTGGCTCACTGCCTTGACCAGTACTTACATGCTAACATTTTGTCTTCAAGTTCACACAAACATGGGCTTTGGAATTCATATGTGAAGAAAGGAACTTTTAGAAATATTTTTTACAGTAAGAGTATCTTTAATCAATCAATTAAATGTCCCCTCCATTTTTATTGCTGGCCCCTTCCTCTGATGAATAGTTCACACCTTATATAATTATTTGTCTCAAAATATCACTTACCTCTAGATCAAGTTGGAATGCCTTTATGGTATTAATTCCCAGGGGATATTCAGTGTGGCAAGCATATATAATCATCCAAAGTTTTTCCAGAAGGGAAGGTACTTTAGTAAATGTTCTTAGGTAAAAATGATGAATTTCCATTATGAAAAAATAAAATGTTAGCATACTTTATTTTATTTATTTATAGCAGTGCTTTGACTGGCATATTTATGTGAGCATTTCACCTATGTTCGTCTCTTTCCATCCTACCTGCCCTCCTCCTTTTCCTTTCTCAATCCAGTGAAGCCTGAGTCTCCTAATTGTACCTTGGGGTTTCTTGTTATCCCTCTTTATGAATTTGTATTTGCTTTTATTTTCACATAAGAAAATGTTATGTCACTTTCAGTCTGAATATTTTTACTTAACTTGATGCATTCTAGCAAGTCCAGTTTTCCTAAAACTGATGTGTTTTCATTCTTTAATGCTAAATGATAAAAAAATTCAGAAAATAGTTTTTTAAACAAAATTCAGTAACACAATTTCTAATTACCCTTACTCCACACTACTCTCATAGCAGTTGAATATATATACTCATCTGGCATGGAAACTCTTGGGTTGTTCCAAGAGTGACAGTGGAAAGTTGAGAAAGAGGCTGGCCTTGCCTATCACCGAGGTGAAAGCATGGATGCCCAGGTGCACCACATTGCAACAGCAGAGCCACAGAAATCAGGGTAGCAGCCCTAATGTCACTTTTATTTTTTAACATTCTTTTAATGCGTGCTTTATCTCAGTATTTTTTTAATCTTATATTCTTTAATTAGCATATTAATATTTATCATACATAGTATTTATCAAGAAAACAGTGATTGAGATTCAGCAAGGTGGCATGTGCCTGGACTTGGGGAGGATATTGCCAAGGGCTCTACGTCTTCAGCTGACTAGTGCAGGACTTTCCTGTATACAGTCCCTTACCTAGATGCTTTGGGTCACATGGAGAGATCTCCTGCACTCCCTTGAATTTGACTTTCTTGGTGAATATTACAAAATAATCCTGTGCACTACATGTTTATGTTAAATCTTGCTTCCCTTGCAAGCCCTGAATCAAGCAGAAAGCATTCTTGAGTAAGGATAAGGAAGGCTTGTTTTGATGTTCCTGAATATATAGAATGGAGATACAAGTTTTAGCAAGTTCCAATAGACTGAGAATGTGCCTTTTTAAGCACACCCTGGGCTGGTGGATGGATTCATGGGTCTATTGATGCAATGTTGAATGTTGTACAGCATGCCTCTCTCTCACTACAGACCTGAAGAGTACTAGGGGACAGGTTCTCATGATAATTTGTTACTTCATCACAATCAACTTCACAATAGGTAGAGGTGACAATAACTCTTGAGTTGAAGTTTCATTGTCAGGGAAATCAACCACCTGTCACATGCCTAGGAATCTACTCAGCTCAGGGTCGAGGCTCAGATAAGGTGAGTTGTATTTTTGTCTCCCTAATGAGGTCAATGCTACACAAAGTTTAGGGAAGAAGATGAAATTCATAAAGGCAGTAAGATAGGAAGCTTAACTTATTCGTGATTCTTCAGTAACATAGTTTCTTGTGCATAATCAACAATGTGGTAATACTCCTTGATAATGAATGTGTAAGGCTTGTCCTGTGTTAATGATTGGTGTGATTCCTCCTGGGAACTGCCCGCTTGAAAGTGTCCTTCATGTCTGTGTGGGAGGGAGCCACAGTGAGGGTGCATTGCAGAAGAAAACATCCCATCCAGCTTTGACATTTAAGCGAGGTCATAGAAGAAGAAAAAAAAAAAAAAAAAAACCAGAAGAGAAAAAGTATACACATCACTTAGTATAATAGGCTGGGATGTGACTTCATTCTGGCCTACACTTAAAATCCACACAACCAAGTTCTCAATCTTGTATTACTTAAAACTAAATCGCGGGGGCTAGGGAGATGGCTCAGTGGAATAAGCGCTTCCTTGGCAAGCGCAATGGCTTGAGTTCAATCCCTGGTTCTGCCAAAAATAAAAAATAAAAATAAAAAAAACTGAATCACGAATCAATTGGAGAGGGTGTACTTTTATAACACAACTGTTTCTGGGAGCCCATTACCCTGTGAATTCCTAAGTGGATAGTCACCAGTTCCCTCCCTTCTCAGTACTTATTCTTTTTTTTTTTTTTTTTTTTTGTATGTTAAGGGTCTTCAGCATGTTCAGGGTTTCACTGCATACATAGATCAGACTCACAGTAATCCCCTTGTTTACAACCTCACAAGAACTGGGATTACAGGTGTCCACCATCATGATCAATCTCAGTTCATATTCTGAGGCTGTGAAGAAGGAAGTGACAGAACATATATGTAGTTGGGAATTGCAAGATATATGTTATTAGGAAGAACAAAGGGAGAGAGAGAGAGAGAGAGAGAGAGAGAGAGAGAGAGAGAGAGAGAGAGAGACAGAGACAGAGACAGAGACAGAGACAGAGACTAATAGGAGAAGGGAGACAGAGAAGGAGATAGAGGTGGAGACAGAGATAGAGAGAACACATATTGTCAAATATGCCCTCTCCAATATCGCAAGTTGTTCTCCGTCATAACTGAATTTAAACTATTTACTAGGACACTCAATTTTATGTACCCATCCTAGACCTGGGGACCAGAGAGGATTCACTAGCCCTGGGTGGCAGCTCAGACTCCTAGAAACCAGTACCTCCAGGTACCTTTGGTTTACGCCGTCCTTAGAAGGCTTCTGCTCCACGGAGAAGCAAGACTCTTTTGAATTTAGCATTTGTGTGGAGGAAAATTCTACATCTCCTTTGTTGTTTGAGCTCAGTTTCATGAAAGGAATATTTCAACTCAGAAAGTTCAATTCACATCCTTCTATTGTTAAATATGTTGAGAGTTTGAAGAATATATTTAATCCTTCTTAGATATGTATATAATTTATTTCTTTTCAAAACATGTAGAACATTAAAGCAAGTGCTCATAGTTGCCATGATCATGCTTGCCACCCACACTACAATCTGTGTGTCAGGTTTCTACCTCCATCACAGCACTCACACCAAATGGGCTGTTTTACAGCTGGATTCCTGTCTCTGAATAAAACCCACATGATGTTGTCTCATTTCCTTTATCCTTCCCGTCTATCTTCATACTGTTTTCATTTCTGGGTCCCCATGTACTCAGGCAGTTGTACCCTGGAAAGGTGTCTATTTCCAATTTTTCCAGAGGGTTGACCACCATCGTGGGAGAGTTCATATTAATATCTTTTTCATTCTCATGAAGATCAACATTCCGATTGCAAATGTGAACACAATAGTTGCAGAAATAGTCACATGCTACAAAGAATGTGTTTCAGAACACTATTCCACACAAATGGTCATTGTGGAGTCTTTTTCTATATGCACCTATGTCCTGCTGTTACTATTGTAATTTATATGATTCCAATGATGGCCCATGCCATCATTGATCTTTTGTACCCATATGTACGTATTTGTTACATTATAGGTGAGTTTTCTCTTTTTCTGTCTTTCTGTATGTGAAATTTTTCTTTCTTTCTAACATATATTTTTCTTTTCCTTTCTATGTAGAGAAACTCAATGTTGAAAGATAATGTTCTTAAATTTGAGCTTTTCTTAATCTTATTAATGTTCTCAAGCATTTTATAAATGTTAGTATATCCTTTGCTTACATTTTCTGTTGTGGTAACTTTATGACACCATGACAAAAATGTAGACTTCTTATTCATTCATGATTTTTAAATCTTTTTAATACAGTAGTAAACATTCAACCTCTGGTGTGCACTAAGTAGCTAGATTCTGCAGATGCTGTCAGCTGTAAGTACAGTAACATACTTGGTGATTGAGAACATTAGAAGGATAGGTGGCAGGTGGGGATCCAACCTTTACAGGTCATGGAGTTCATGAAAGCTTCCACCATGTTCCAGGCACAGTGACCTGAGAGGGAGCCCAGGATGTTCAATGAAAGAAGTGGCTGCCTCAGAGCAGACCTCTAGCTTTAGTGGAAATGCTGTCCACTCACATCTCCTGAATCACCTAGAGCACTGTGCCCTGTTACCATCCAGCCTTGGGTCATGTTTCTGAAGTTTGAGAATTGGGGCTAATGGCCTTGAGGTTAGGTATCAATATCAATATCTATCCAGACTTTCAGCCTTGCTGTCTCTGTTCATTCCCTCCAGGGCAGGACACCACAGAATTTATCTAGCAGATTATAGGTCATAAAGCACTGAGCTCAGCTAGAGAGTGAATATGGAATGACAGTTCTGTGAATCAGCAACGAGAGTATGTGGTGATAAAGGGCCAGCAAGTACCTGAAGACATTTCTGAAATTGTTTCATGGTGGTAACTAAAAGCAAAATGCAGGAGACTGAACAGCTGAGAGGGACGTACCCTTAGCCATGAAGGAAGAGAAGGAGCACAGGCCTAAGGAGAAGCGAGTAACCCTGTTAACGCCCCCAGGCACCTCTGCCAGTAGCTGTGGGACTTCGGGGGGGGGGGGGACAGCACGAAAGGGGAAGATAAGCAGGACCGCAACAAGGAGAAGAAAGAGGC
>NW_004524975.1:233880-234528 GCF_000260255.1 Octodon degus | reverse complement strand
ATTTGATGGTTATGTATTCCTTGACAATAAAGGTCAGGAATATCCTGCTATAGTAGAATTTGCACCTTTTCAAAAAGCTACAAAAATGAAGACTAAGAAAAGAGACACTAAAGTTGGGACTATCGATGATGATCCAGAATATAGGAAATTTTTGGAGAGTTATGCCACAGATAACGAGAAAATGACATCTACTCCAGAGACACTGTTAGAAGAAATAGAAGCTAAAAATAGAGAATTAATAGCTAAGAAGACAACCCCACTTTTGAGCTTCCTGAAAAATAAACAGAGGATGAGAGAAGAGAAAAGGGAAGAAAGAAGGTGATGAGAAATAGAACGAAAAAGGCAAAGAGAAGAGAGAAGAAAATGGAAAGAAGAAGAGAAACGTAAAAGAAAAGATATAGAAAAGCTGAAGAAGATAGACAGAGTTCCAGAAAGGGACAAATTAAAGGATGAACCAAAGATTAAGTTGCTCAAGAAACCAGAAAAAGATGAGAAAGAATTGGATAAAAGAGAAAAAGCCAAGAAACTGGACAAAGAGAATCTGAATGATGAAAGAGCCAGTGCGCAGAGCTGCACCCTGCCCAAGCGTTCTGACAGCGAGCCTAAAGATGAGAGGCTGAAGAGATCTGAAGATGAGAGTGGCAGAGA
>NW_004524975.1:230667-232905 GCF_000260255.1 Octodon degus | reverse complement strand
GGAGGCTGAAAACAGAAGGATCTACTATGAGTAGTGAGACTCTGTAAACCCTGTACTAAATAACATAAAAATGAAAAAGAAAAAGGAAAAATAAAATAACAAATAACAAGAAAAAAAAAAAAAAAGCAAAATGCAGCGTTACTTTCCCAAATCCATTCTCATGTGTCTTGTACCATCGGCAAATGCTGCTTGAGAAATGCTCACTAGAACATACAGAAGTGCATACAGAAGTATACAGAAGTGAGGGGTAGTGGGTTGATTACTGAGGATGAGTTAGTGCTGATGAAAGACAGTGAAAAGTACATCTTTTTCCAAATCTCTTGTGTCACTCATTAGTCAGGCATGATGTCTCAAGCAATCCCTTTGATGCAATGAGGTCTATGTCTACACCATTGTCAGAGGGTCACACAAACACCAGTAATCTGCTGTGCATCACAGCACTGAGGGATACAGGCCCCAAGTGGCCTGAGAAGGAATCATTTTGTACCTTACTCTAATGACCAGCAGTCCTTTTGAACCAAGGGGAAACACACAGGCAACAAAATGTGGGAAGCCTGTGTTGTACATCAACTTGGTTCCCCAAGTGAGACTTTATTTCTGGGGGTCTTAGGTTTTGTGAACAGTTGCTTGGAATTTGGTATGATTTGGAATGAAGCAGTTGTTTTTCTTCCAGGTGGTCTTGGACATTATATTTCCATAAGGTAAAAAATAAAAGAAAAGGTACTTTACATTGTAGTGATATGAGTCAGACAGAAATTTACTGTTCAGAGGGAGCAAGGAACAAAGAACAGAGCCTAATGAAATTGGTTCCTTGTTACTCCAGCAAGCTGGAGACACATAGTAGCAGATTCCTGGAGGCAGAGCCCTGTCTGTTCTTTGTTCCTTTACCTGGTAAGATACCAACCAGCGACAGGAAACTAGCTGGTGAATGCCTGAAGGCAATGTAAGTAGCAGTTTGTTTACACCAAATTACTTATGCACATTCCTTATCTGTTTGTAGCCCTCAATCAATGTGGAAGTTTCCCTGGCTCCAGGCTCACTAGAGAGAGACTAACCTCAGAGAGACCTCTGAAGCTATATTCCTTAGGTATTCTCCTTTCCTTACGCAGCAACTCGTAACTTACAACAGTACATGACCTTCCACTTCTTAATGTACTGAAATGTATAAGATATAAACAACATCCACTGAGTTACATGGAATAAGACCAATTATTTCTGAAATTGTAGTGCTCATATTTAATACATTCTTGTCTCTGTCCCATGTGATTTATATTTACCATGTAAATATGTTTCTAGGAAAATAAATATACATACAAATATTTACATATGTATATAAATATTCTTATACCTATATACCAACACAGATATAAGTATAATAAATACATATATGCTAAGTGTTGCAGGCAGACAAGTTAGCTAGAAATATTATAGGCAGTCAGACAGAGCTGGGCCCTAGAAGGAGATAACACAGAAGACAAGATACCTTTCAACTATGGGAGGGACAGATGCTACCTTAGGCCAGACTTAAAGATCAAAGATCAAACAAATGCTGACCTCCCTAAAGATTAGCATTTGAGATTGATCATCACTCTGAAGGAGACAGAAGAATCATTAATCTGGCACTACTGGATGGCTACCTGATAAATTCCTGTTCTACATTCATGCCCCTTTGCTACCTGACTCCCTTCCCCATTTGGTCCTGGACTTAATCAATTTTACCTGAACAATGGTGCTTGTAATCCCATTGGTTGACCGTAGTTTTGTCCCACCTCTTGTCCACCTAAGCAAATTCCCATTTTCTCCACCTTAGCCCCACATGGTTTTTTTGTTTGTTTGTTTGTTTGTTTTGTTTTCCTTTTTTGGCTCTGAATGCCTTCAGGACAGGTTTGGCTGGCTTGAGTTGTTTGTATTGAACCACAGCAACCTGAGCCTGACTGCTTTGTAGAAGCAGCCACTTAAAGAACTGAGCTAAGGGGTAGCCTCCCCCTCCCACATGGTTTTACACTTTAAAAGCCCCTGGAAGTGAAAGCTTCCGGGGGACTACCTGCTTAGTGCCCACTCCTGTCCATCTGTCTTGGACAGGATCTTTCTTTCCCTCAATAAATATATTCTGCTCATAGCCTTGTTGTAACTCAAAAATGAGGCAGGCTCAAGTTTAAAAAGCACTTCATTTTAGCTGGTACCCAGCGGCACAACCTGTCGGGCGCCCTCCCGTCCAGCAGGAAAGCACTCAACACG
>NW_004524975.1:212680-226612 GCF_000260255.1 Octodon degus | reverse complement strand
CAGGGAGGGCATCTTACATCATCATAGATGGGGTGTACAGCAAACGCGGAAGCAGGAAATGAGCGCCATCTTAGCATGCTCGATGGGAGGGGTAATCTAGCTCAGGCTCCGAGGGTTGCAGCAGGCCTCACCCAGTGGTCTCTAGGGATTTGGTTCTGATGCCGCGATTCGCGGCATGGGCTCTCTACAACAACCCAGCACAAAATGCCTAAGTGCACACTGAAGGGAGGGAGTGTGGGGTTTATAAAGCTTAAAACCACAAAGCAGGTGGGGTACAACTCAGGGAGTTCAAGGAGACATGGCAGTTGTTGAGACGAGATATGGTTATAGGTCTGGAGAAGTTCTTGAAATTTAAGGGAGTAGGAACAGCAGTGGTCATTTTTGGAACTCAAGGGTGGGGTGAGGGCTTGCAGAAACAGAAGTTCTAGGAGATAGGCACATATTTTACAGCAGTTGGGCCAGTTGAACCAGTTGACATGGTTCACTAAGACAGCAGATACAGAACAGGATTGTGGCGCTTTGTTCAGGTTATAATATTCCGCACTGGTTTTTGTAGCCGAGTCAAATTATTGACTCATCAGGGCTATATCTTAGCTTGTAGACGATGTTATATTAAATTATTTTGACATGGGTCACCACTGCTAATCTACTTCAATAGCAAGGAACATGAGTTAACAACAGAGTCTGAATAGGTGGGTTTTTAGAACTCTAGAACAGGCAATATCTCTTGTGTCCCCACTGGTTTTTGTGTCACCTCTTGTGTCTCACCAACTTTAACAATACATTACATTTGTAAAAACTAGTCTTAACATCATTTTGCTTAGTAAGAAACCTCAACATATATTGTAGTATCTCATTTACAGCTGAAGCAATATATCTCAATTACAACTAAAATAAGATGATGATGACTGGAATAAAGGTCAGGGTTGGAAAAAGACAGAGAACTGTACCAATATCCAGCAAAGAGCTGGACTTTTTTCTCCTGTGGTCATGATTACTCAGGGCTCCTCCATGGAGATGACAGGTAGAGATGATAGTTTGGCCAGAGGGAGGAGGCAGGACCAGGGCCCTTCAGTCTTACTGGACCATCTGGGAAGCTAAGTCTGAACTCTGGGACCTCTGCCTCAGAGTGCAGTCTCACTTCTAGTGGCTGTCATGGCAGTCAGGGCATTGTTAATGGGCCTCATAAAGTAGACCCTCTTACAATGACCTGGCTTCTGACAGCAGTAGTAGGTGCATTGAGATCTTGGAGCCCAGAGAATTAGACTTAGAGTTTGTTTTGAGGCCACAATAAAGGCAGCCATTTTTGGTCTTTTTGCTTTTTCTTGCTGGTTCTTTCCCATTTCCTTACTGTCCTATAAAGCATCAAGTGAGTTGTCTGGAGTAAAAGCTATCTTTTGTAGCACTTTCTTAATATCTGGAGCTAAGTAATGAACTTATTGTTGTAACTCAAAAATGAGGCAGGCTGAAAAGTTTAAAAAGTACTTATTTTAGCTGGTACCCAGCAGCAACACCCAGCACAAAGTACCCTGAGAAAGGGGAGCATGAGGTTTATAAAGCTTAAACCCACAAAGCAGGCAGGGGAACAACTTGGGGTTCAAAAAGTCATGACATCTGTTGAGACTATGTATGGTTATAGGTCTGAAGAGGGCTTGGGAAAAGGGTGTCACATTGGAACTCAAGGGTGGAAACAGGTGTTCTGTGAGATAAGTACATATTGGAACTCAAAGATGGGATGAGGGCTTGGGAAAAGGAAGTCACATTGGAACTCAAGGGTGGAATGAGGGTTTGCGGAAGCAGGTGTTACTAAATATGATTATAGATCTGGGGAAGGATTGGGAAACAGAAGTTACATTGAAACTCAAGGATGGAATGGGTGTTTGTGGAAACAGATGTTCTGTGAGGTAAATACACATTATACAGCAGCTGACATGGTTCACTAAGATGACACATACAGAACAGGATGGTAGTGCTTTGGTCAGGTTATAACATTCCCCACTGATTTTAGGTAGTGAGTCAAATCTTTGACTCATGGGAAATGGTTTCATTCAAGGGCACTTGTTCATAACCTGGGGATTGTACGACCATCAATTTTAATATTTGTATTCTACTTTGGATATATTGGATTAACCTATTGAGGACATAGGGCCCAATAGTCACACATATGGGAACAATTATCAAGGGGCCAGCTGCGGCTGTAATTAGAGTGCTTAGCCATGGAGAAAAAAGAAAACCATTTTAAAACCAGTTTTTTTTCAGACTGTCTAGCTTGTTCTCTTTCACATAATCTCTTTTTAAACTCTGACATGTTTTGTTTGATAACTCCTGAATGGTTAGCATAGAGGCAACATGTTTCTCCCAAAGCAAGGCAGAGGTCTAAGCCTCTCCTATTTTGTAGTACCATTTCAGCCAACAAGTTAAGAGATTCTTCTAGCTTAGACACTGAGTCACTCAAAGTAGGCAAATCTTGGTCAATGAGGGTACTAAGGCGCCTATAGTTGACATCTCCCACCACAAGACTAGACACTCCTAGGCCTAAAGACCCTGCCACACTGATGCCCAAAAGAATGGGTAGGAGTACTGGGTGCTTTTGACACTTAGGAAATCTCCATGGTTAAAGATAGGTAAAATATGACTGTGTCCATTATCTACCGAATACCAGTATACTAGGGGAAAAACATGGACCAAAATACAGAGCTCTAGTTGTTGGGTGAACAGGTAGTGCATGGCACATGGTGTCAGACCTGAAGTGCATGCAAACCATGTACCATTAGGGGTGATGTAATGTTGGTTAGTGGGGTAAGAGTGATTTGAAATAGGAATGGAAGACTTGTCACAAAAAATGGAATAAGGGGAGGAAGATAAGGGATAAGAAACCGAGTACAAGAAAGTTCCAGGAAGTCCATGTATGTCTCTCAGGGTGAGAAGTGATTTATGACCCCACCAACTGGTGGGGTCATCAGCAGAGGAGTTAAGGAGTGAGAGAATGTAAACAGTCATGGGAGCTGCTCCATAGAAAGGAGGTCGAGACAGTAGACAGAGCCATCAGTCCTCTGTTAGATCAGGGTTGTAAGGTTGAGATATTGAAAGCTGATTTCAAGGGGAAGAAAGGAATCAGGGGAAGGGGAAAAGGTGGCTAAAATTGGGGAATGCAGAGAAGCAGAAAGGGTAGGAGAGGAGGGGGTGACAGGGAAAGTGGTTGACTTAGGTTCAGGTAGGGGCTGTAGGGGTATTTGGGGACCTACGGGATGAGTCATGGGCACAGTGCATGGGGGTCTGGGAATAAAATGAATGGTGAAGGAATTGCCTGGGTCATAACCAGGGACATATAGCCTAATGCCATTGTGTAAGCCACCCATCTAGTCAGGTAGGGTAGGATGTTTGATGGTAAAAGTCATTTTATTGCATCCATTTAGCTTACAATTACTAGTGGCCGTTTGGGTTACTTTGATCTGTAGATCATTATTGTTTCCTCCCCAGGGACTAATTGACTCACATCCCCAAACATAGCAAAAGAATTCCCTTTCATGGTTCTGGGAGCAATGCCAAGTATGTTAGCCAGTACCAAACCCCATAACTCGCATATCTTTGGGTAGCTCTTTTTGTTTTGGGAGGCAAATATACCATGGGGTTGACTGTAAATTTTTTTGTTGGTCTAAGGTTCTACACCATGGTGACAGATTAGTGGGGATGTTGGACCACTCAAAGGATCCATAATGGCCACTAGGAATCTTATCAGCAGGATCTCTGAGATGCCTACAAAGGTCTACTGTAATGACCCCATGTACAGTGGTGTTAGTGTCTGGGACCTCTACAGTATTGTAATCAGTAAGTTTCCGAGTTTCATATTGGGGGTTATGGCTAGGACCCTTGGGGAGGGCAAAAGGAAGCGTACACAGAAGGAAAGAGATCAGGTACATATGGTTGATTTTAGCTTTAAGGGATCCTTAGAAGTAAGCACAGTCCACTTATCTGTAAGATTCTCGAGATCGGACGTTGGGACTGGCTTGAGGTGGGAGTGGTGAATCCAGCCAGTCTTTCTAGTGACCTTGATGGCCATTGGGGTGCTGAGAACCATGGTGTAAGGTCCTTCCCAATGAGGTTCAAGTGGCTATCAGTGGTATCTCTTAATGAGGACTTGAGATCCAGGCTTGGCTGCCAGTTGATCTCCGTTGGAGAAGGCGTCCGGTATAGGGTGGTGTTGAGGAACAGCTGGTGGATAGATGTCAAAACTGGCTGAAGAGCCTAAAGAGACTTAATAAGATTTTGGTTAGCAATCTTCGCTAGTTTTTCCTCAGAGATCTTAGGTATAAGGGGAGGAGGTCTCCCATAAGGGGCTTCAAAGGAGGAGATTCCAAAAACATAGGGGGTACAGCACATGTGCAGGAGGGCAAAAGGAAGGAGACTCACCCAGTTTTCAACAGTTTCCAGGGCCATTTTGGTTATAGTTTTTAAAGTTTGGTTCATTCTTTCTACCTGCCCTGAACTTTGAGGCTGGTAGGCACCTTGAAGTTTCCAATTCACCTGTAAAGCCTGAGACATCTTTTGAGTAATTTGAGCTATGAGAGCATGACCATTGTCAGACCCCATAGATAATGGAAGGCCAAATCTGGGAACTATCTCATAGAGGAGCATCCAGACTATGTTTAGAGATGATTTTGATTTGGTTGGGAAAACATCAACCCATCCAGTGAAGGAGTCGACCATGACCAGAAGGAATTTTTGTCCTTGGAGTCCAAGTTTTCCAATCTCTGTAAAATCTATTTCCCAATGTTCTCCTGGCATGGTTCCTGGATATTAGGAGATCTTTAATTTTTTTGTTTGTTTGTTTTTTAGGATTCACTAATTGACATTGAGGACACCTCAAACTGACAGACTGAGTAAGTTTGGACAGCTGAGGGATGAAAAATGGTTCCCGAAACAAGTTGGATAACTTAAAGCAGCCCAAATGGGTGGCTTGGTGAGTTTGTTGGATAAGTTTACACCCAAGGACTTCTGAGTGTAAGACTCACTTGTCAGGTAACTGGTACCAACCTCTGGGGATATTTTGTTTTTCATGGAGTTCTGTAGCTAGATGTAAGTCCTTTTGAGTGTATGTAGGGTCAGACAAAGTTGGAGGTATTAACAGCTGTATAGAAGCCTGTTCACTCCCCACTGATTTTAGGGCCACTTCTAGGGTGGCCACATCAGCCAAGTTGTTGCCCCGTATAATAGGGTCATCTCCAAATTGGTAGGCCTTGCAATGGATTATGGCCAGCTTCTTGGGCAACCAAATGGCTGCCAATAAATCTAGGATCTGAGGATTATTTTTAATCTTAAGTCCTCCAAAGGTTAATAAGCCCCTTTCCTGATAAATGACACCATGAACATGAGTAGTGGCAAATGCATACCTGTTGTCAGTGTATATGTTGATTCTCTTTCCCTCAGATAATTTCAGGACCTCAATGAGATCAATGAGTTCGGCTTGTGGGACTGAGGTTCCAGGTACTAATCCTTGACTCCAAAGAACCTGGGTGTCTGTGGTGACTGCAGCTCCCACAACATACTTACCTTGGTGGATGAAACTGCTCCCATCTGAGAAATATGAAAGGGCTCCCAGCAATAGTTCATCTGCTAAATCTGGTTGGATTCCGGAGAAGTGTTCTACCATCTCAGAGCCATTGTGAATTGGCAATGAGGTGTCATAATCCAGCAGCAAGTTGGCTGGGTTTAAGCCTGTGGTCTCTTGGAAGCTGATAGCCAGGTCAAAAGCAAGACTTGATAACACATCACATGGGAGTTAGATAGACATTTATCTGGTGTTACCTTGATCAAGGTTTCTGTCTTTTATTGACTGGTACAGGAATCTGCATGATGGCTTGTATTTGCAGAGCAATGGGCAGGGTGAAGAAGGCATCCTTTAGGTCCAATACCGAGTACCAGGATTGATCTTGACTCAAGAAGCTCAGCAGAGTGTTGGGGTTAGGCACGGTGGGATGAAGAGTGACCATCATTTTATTTACCTCTCTCAGGTCTTGAACTGTTCGATAATCTTGTGTTCTGAACTTTTGGACAGGCAACAGGGGTGTATTCCAAGGGGATACACATGGTCTTACTATGCTATGGCTCCGGAGTCTTTGGATGTGTTTTAATATGCCTTGATGAGCAGCCAGGCTTATAGGGTACTGTTTAAGCTGAATGGGAGTTGCCAGGGGAGTAAGCTTGATCACCAAAGGTACTTGATTTAAAGCTAATCCAGGCAGATTGTTTTCTGCCTAAACTCGGGATTTCTTGGTGCCATCGGGTTAACAGTTCACAGTCTGTGGGTAATTGAGGGTCTCCCTCTAGAAGGTAACCTTCTCCTTCAAGGAAGATTGTCAAAATCTTAAGTTTAGAAGGGCCATCTGTTCCCAGGGTGACCTCTGGTTGCTCTTGTGAAAAGGTGGGATGGACCTTTGATTTGTGTAGAAGGTCTCAACCCAGGATGGGATCAGGGCACTCCGGTATCCAAAGGAACTCATGCTGGTAGGCTTTCTGGCCAGACCATGAGAGTTTAGCTTGTAATTTTTGGTAAGTTTTGGCTGATCCAGTAGCTCCCTGAGTTGGGTAAGCACGGAGTGAGATGCCCCTGAGTCCACCAGAAATTTAACGGGTTGGTCCCCCACATTTAGGGTTATCCGGGGCTCTGGGGGACCAGAGGAGCCCTGACCTCCTCAGTTGTGGAATGACAAGGTCTTGGCATCTTTTTGAAGTCTTAGTTTGTGCTTGGGACAGTCCCTGTGCCAATGTCCCTTTTTCTTGCAGTAAGCACATTGATCCTTGTCCAGAGGAGGTCGAGGTTCCACGACCTTGTCAGCCAGCACCTCTAATATATTGGTCAGATTTTATCCTCGGTGTCTTCACGATTATCAAATACCTTCTGTGCAATCTCCACTAACTGACTAAGGGGCATTCCCTCAAATCCCTCAAGTTTCTGTAATTTGCATTTTACATCTGGAGCCGACTGGGTAACAAAGCCTATATTAATAGTCCTTGTGTTCTTGGGTGCCTCTGGATCTATTGGAGTATAAATAAAACAAGCCTCTTGTAGTCTTTCTAAGAAGCCCGCAGGGGATCCTGTGGCCAATTATCTAACTTCAGATAATTTGGACAAACTGGTGGGCTTCCTGGCATCACCTTTAAGGGCACCCAATAGGATCTGGCGATACCGATTGAAAGCTACCTTATCTCGGTCTGTGTTGGGGTCCTAGTCTGGACAAGAGGAATACAAGATCCAGACAGATGGGGTCCGATGTCGGCTCTCTTTCCGGTCCCTTGACTGATCTTCGTGCAAGCACCTTAATACACTCGCATTCCTCTGAAGTAAAGAGGGTCTGAAGGAGTTGTTGACAGTCGTCCCCGGTGGGATGATGGGTATAACAGATAGTTTCAAGGAGAGTAATCAAACCTTGGGGATCCTCAGAAAAGGGAAGATTCTGGTGTTTCCAGTTGTAGAGGTCAGAGGAGTTAAAGGGAATGAAGGCAGAAAGGGGTTGTTGAGGGTTACTCGGATTTGGAACTTCCTGTAGAGGGAAAAATTGCCCGAGGGGAGGTCCCTGGACTCAGAGGTGTCAGGGGAGACTGGATTCTTGGGTCACTGGCGGCTTCGAATTCGCATGGGGCTAGGAGGTCGAGTGTCTAGGGGGCAGAAAGGAGATGGTGGAAGGGGGAGGCAAAGAAGTAGGGGGATCCTCCTTGTCAGAAGATAGAACTGAGGATTTTTCTGGAGGTTTAGGGGATTTTAGAGGAGCAAAGAGAGGAGGGTTCTGAGGTTGTTGTTCAGTGGCCCTCAGGAATTTTTATCGCCATCCCAGAGGATCATAGAGCCAAACCTGGATATAGACAATCTGGTCTGGGTGAGTCAGGGGTCCAAAAACTGCCTGATGGACCACCTGGGCTGTAGGGATGACAAAAGATCCTTCTAGTTGCCAGGAAGGAGTTAACGATGGCCATTTGAGTTCACAAAAGGCATGCAGTTTGCCGGGAAAGATTGGCTTTCTGTAATACTTTGTTCTCTCCTTGAAATCACTGAAATGATTAAGAACTGCAATTAAGGGGGTTAAGACACAGACAGTTATGATGATTGCCCCATAGTGGAGAACAGAAGAATAACAATAAGACAGGAGACTAGACACAAAACAATCCCAATTGCAAAGATCTTTCCTTCCAGTATGGTTGAATGACCTAATAAAGGCAAGGGGGTTGGGGCCTGGGAAACTAAATGGATGTATCTGTCTTAAGAAACCAAACTGGGGCATGCCCAGAACAGAATCACAAAGAAACAATAGACTGACCCAAAACAGAATCACAAAGAGATAACAGACTGACCCAAACAGAATCACAAAAAGACAACTAACTGACCCACACAGAATCACAAAGAGACAACTGACTGACCCAAACAGAATCTCAAAGAGATGACAGATCAGCCCAAACAGAATCTCAAAGAGACACAGACTGACCCAAACAGAATCTCAAAGAGTGGACAGACCAGCCCAAGCAGAATCTCAAAGAGAAAACAGATTGGAGAGTGTTCTCTCCCCCAATTGGAGGGTGTCCCCCCCCAGACCAGAGGGTGTCCCCTTCTCAGATCGACTGGCCTCAGAAACAAATGTGCATACCAACCCCAATAAAGACCTATTATCTTACCTTGTTGGCACCTTGAGATGTTAAACGGGAGAGTTGAGTTCTTGTGGAGATCCCA
The DNA here is from genome assembly GCF_000260255.1 of Octodon degus. Lineage (NCBI taxonomy): Eukaryota > Metazoa > Chordata > Mammalia > Rodentia > Octodontidae > Octodon > Octodon degus. The sequence continues at coordinate 217,893 of NW_004524975.1, read as the reverse complement.
GATGAGCCCCCAAATGTTGTAACTCATAAATAAGGCAAGCTCAAAAGTTTGAATAGTGCTTTATTTTAGCTGGTACCCAGTGGCAACACCTGGCACAAAGTACCTAAGTGAGCCCCAAGGAAGGGGAGTGTGAAGTTTATAAAGCTTTAACCCACAAAGCAGGCAGGGTAACAACTCAGGAAGTTCAAAAAGTTATGGCATCTGTTGAGACTAAATATGGTTATAGGTCTGGGGAGGGCTTGGGAAAAGGGTGTCACATTGGAACTCAAGGGTGGAAACAGGTGTTCTGTGAGATAAGCACAGGTTGGAACTCAAAGATGAGATGAGGGCTTGGGAAAAGGAAGTCACATTGGAACTCATGGGTGGAATGGGGATTTGTGGAAACAGGTGTTCTGTGAGGTAAATACACATTTTACAGCAGTTGACCTGGTTCACTAAGATGACCCATACAGCACAGGATGACGGTGCTTTGGTCAGGTTATAACACTTATCTGTAAAGGTAATCTGTCCCATTATTGAATTAGTTTCTCAATAAATATACTTTATCAGTTATTTTATTAAACATTTTAGGAAATCAGAGGGCTGTTTATCTTTTTTCTGGTAAATAGCTGAAATTTAATAATTGAAGGTGTGGCCTTAATTTTTTTGACCTTCGAGAATACATACTAGAAAATATTTTTTATTACAATCTCCTGCCTGGCTATTAGGCCAGCAGGGGTCTGACTGAATGGGCTCCAGTGGCAGCAAGTAGTTGCTCTTACAGCTAAACCATGATAGACTGGCTGTTTATCTTCTGGTTGTTTAAAAATTGACCATATGACACTTATCTCCAAATGCAACATCAGCTTATAATGCTGTTTGTCTCTTTATAGAAGTCAGCTTGGTTTAAGATTAACATTACATCTTATTTTTAGCTAACATGTAAAGCAGATGTAAGCTTCCTCTGATAACCGTTATTGTAAGCTGTCTCAGCCTTATTTCTGAAAGAGTAATTAACTTAGGAGGAAAGGTCAAAAATTTTTTTACACTAAATACTTTTGTTCCATAAGTGTGCTGCTTTTGGAGATAGCTCCTTCTGGCATCACCCAGAAGTTGGTTCTCTCCACTGTGTCTCAGGTTTAGTGTCCCGAAGGATACCTGCCCAGAACACTAAGCCGGAACATGGTTTTTATATGTGTTCTCCTGGACGGGTATAGTCCTCTTTGTCTCATCTGACCCAGAGATGAGGTATGTGTCCTTTTCTAGAATGACTTCTCTGTCTTTGAGCACTAACAAACACTCATTTTCTTAGCTTAGCTTAGGCTTTACTCGGCTGGACAAATCAGAGTTTTTCCAATTTTATATGCCTTTAAAAAGGAAAGTACAAAGAGGTAGGAAAATTAAGAGTAAAGTTACAGCAAGAAACTGAAACAGATCAGGCCTGGCATTTCTTCTAGCATGTAGAGAGGGATCAGAACCAGTCTATCCCAGTGAAACCAGTCCTCCAAGACTTTAAGAATGGTTTCCAACCTAATGTCATTTAACTGGCAAAAGGAGTCTGGTTTTTTACATACAGGCATGTAGATTTTCTAAGTCCAAGCTGGCTAAAAGTCCCATTTTGCAGAAGTTTACATGAAATCCACTAGGAAGCTTATTAACTTCACCCTCTCTAGTGCTATTGTCAGCTATCAAGCAAGGAATACCAGTACATTTAACAACTAGTCCAAATGTAACATATACAAATATAAAATAGTCATAAAATGTCCCATTAAAGAAATATCATAACCTTATAACACTTTTATGTTTTAGCTTAGATTTACCAACACATTTGAACCATCATTTTAACAACTGTTTAATTAATTTATCTATGTACTAGGTAGTAGGCAGAACAAGCATGTTCTGAGGGTGAGGGTCTGGGGTCACAGCTGCTTCTTATCAGTTGGAACTGCCAGTGTGACCTGGTGGAATTGGCCAGTGGTCTGGGAATAGTGTCCAGAATGGCAAACTTTGAGTTATTTCAAGAGGTCATGGACAAGATCAATCCAAGCCTGCATGTAAGGTACTTGGTTAGGGTTTCTCAGATTTCTGAAGACAAGCCTGGGGAAGGGAGAATTAGCAACTGACAGCGGAGGATGTTGGCTCTGAGTCCTTCAGGGAGCTAGGAGGGGGAGGAGCTAAGGACAGCGATGGGAAGGGGAGTAGGGTAGTGGTTTATGGCCTTAATAAATTTTTTGATCCAGGTGGCTGAATCCTGGATGAGGTCAATCCAGACTTGTATGTAGATGATCTGAATGGGATGGACAGGTGGGTCAAAAATGACTTGGCGAAGGCCTGAGCTGTGGAGAGAACAAAAGTGCCTTCAGGAGTCCAAGAGACATTAAAGGAGGGCCATTCAAGTTCACAAAAAGCCTACAAATTGCCAGGAAACACAGGTTCTCTGAATCCCTTTTGCTCATTCTGTGAAATCTTTAAAATAGTTAAGGACCAAGGTTAGAGGTGTTGATGACACAGAAGACATTTGTCCCATGATAGTCAGGGACAAAGGAAAGACAGACAAACACAAAGAGACCAAACAAAACAAAAAAACAAAACAAGAAAAAAAAAAGCCACCAAAATAACAGACCAGCCCAAACAAAATCTCAAGGAGAAAACAGACCGGCCCAAACAAAATCTCAAAGAGAAACCAAATTAGAAAGTGTCTCCTTCCACAAACTGGAGAGTGCCTCCACAAATGGGAGGATGTCCTCTCTCCAAAGTTTGGTTGCTGAAACAAACATACTCACCAAACCCAGTAAAAGGCCTGTTATCTTACATTGTTGGTACCTTGAGTTGTTGAACGGGAGAGTTCAGTTCCCGTGGGGATCCCGAAGGAGCCCCAAACATTGTAACTCAAAAATGAGGCAGACTCAAAAGCTTAAAATGCGCTTTATTTTAGCTGGTACCCAGTGGTAACACCTGGCACAAAGTGCTTAAATGTGCACTGAAGTGAGAAAGTGTGGGGTTTATACAGCTTAAAACTGCAAAACAGGCTGGGAACAACTCAGGGATTTCAAGGAGACATGGCAGCTGTTGAGACTAGATATGGTTAAAGGTCTGGAGAAGTTCTTGGAATTTAAGGGTGTAGGAAAAGCAGTGGACATTTTTGCAACACAAGGGTGGGGTGAGGGTTTGCAGAAACAGAAGTTCTGTGAGATACGCACACATTTTACAGCAGTTGACATGGTTCATTAAGATGGTCCATACAGAACAGGATGGCGGCACTTTGGTCTGGCTATAACAGCATTTGTTTGTTCCTAAAATTCATTCTTCAGTTTTAGAGAACATGAACTCATCCAGGTCAGGTCTGGAGATCATTTTTCCCTAAGTCATTTGGAAGATCCCTGTATCATAAAAATAAATAGCTGATAAGCTCTTATTCTCATTATTTTTAGTTGTCACCATTGGTTTTGAGGCTTGTTTCAAAAATGAAACTTGTGTATGTTTGCTTGCACTTCATGATTTTTTTTCACCTTGATCATCATCATTTTGAGCTGACTTGGCTTAAATTAGAAAATTGAGACTGCCTAGAGGTTGCAGAATGATTGAGTGAGTGATATTATAATTCATGCCTGCTTACTAGCCATCATGTTACTACAGTAAGCTCCAGGATTACACATTGGATGACTTCAATGAGAAGTGCACTGCGGTGCTCTGAACTATTTCAACAAAGGGACTTGACTTGTGGGTATCTTGCTTTTAAAGTCTGGGAATAGCTCCACACCAATCTTATTCCAGACCTTTTTCTTTTTTGTATTTTAGGGAAGAGTCTACAGGATGTTTGAAGTCTCACTACATCATAGTGATCTGCCTGTTTACAGCCTTCCAAGAGCTGGGAATACAGACCTGTGCTACCACATGCACTCTCAGTTGCCATCTCTCAGTGCTGGCATGGCAAGGCCAGGGATCAAACCCCCAGCCCCTGTGCCTGCTTGCAGGCACTTTAGTTCATGGAGCTAATTGCCCAGCCCTTGTTCCAGTCCTCTCAAAAATTTTCAGTTAGTCACTAATGATAAAATCTACCATGTACTAAGTTACTTTTTGTTTGTTGGTTTGATTTGGGTTTTTTTGTACAAAAGTACTTAAGTTTTGTTCTGAATACATTTTCTTGTTTACTTCTCAAAATGCTCCTATCAAGTTGTACAATACTTTAACTTCATATTATGCATGATGGCAAGGAACAAAAATTAAGTCTTTTATACTTAATGACCATAACTTCACCTGAAGTTTCATTCCTGGGCCTCAAGTGAATACTTCATAGCCCTCCTCATGCTGTGTTCCTCCTCTGTGACATAGTCATAGAGTAAAGTCCTCCATGGTCCACATCTTGAGATGAGCAGCACATGTTACAGGGTGGAAAATGCATGACATTTGAGCACCACAGATGGAATACAGGTGAGGTCTATTAATGATCTGCTGAAGTAAAGTGGGTGACACATTCATTTGTGAAGAATGCTGAACAAGAAATATTACACAGAACTCAGGTTATAGAAGATCCCATGACCCAGGTGAGAAACATCAACATAAGGATTCATTTTGCAGGCACAAGATCAGTACTGGTTTCTGATCCTTATTATATAAATATGTGTGTGAATGTGAGTATTAGCTCTACTGTGCTGATCTTTGCTCTCTATGTAGTATCAACATCTGCTGCTGCAGACAATGGTGGTGGATAACCCTTGTGTGACAAGAGCAGGGACTTATGACACATTTCCTGAAAGCTCTTTGTACCCACTGGCCACGTAATTTTTGAGTTCTGGCTCTATAAACACAACATGAAAGCCTGGGGAGACAGCTTCATTGCATAGTTGCCAGCCTGATGAATGCAAGGTCCTGAGCTCACACCATAGTAAGGAAAACAAAACTCAAGGCAGACAACATAAACAGGAAATTTCTCATGGAAGAGACTTGGCCTTGTGACTCACTGGGTAGCCACTGGAGGTCACTGTCATTGTCATTGGCTAACATTTGGTGACAAATATTTTTAAGAAATCTCTAAGGGTGACAAATACTTTGGTTAGTAACTTCACAGCCACAAAAAGAAATAACAACAAAAAGCTGCTGTGAAAAGATGAGCAAGGCAATGATCCGGAGAATATTCAGAAGATTCTTTAATCTAGGAGTTAATTAGAAAGATTCTCACCTGTGAACTAAGCTACTACACTGCAGATGGTAATTTGTAATAGTGGTTTCATGTT
>NW_004524975.1:197129-211461 GCF_000260255.1 Octodon degus | reverse complement strand
AAAAAAAGCTGCTGTGGATTGTTCCCCAATCAAGGCACATCTCAGGGAATCTGGAATAGCAGTTTCTTCAACTTCAGTAGTGCCCTCTTTTCTACAATGTCCAACTTTCTACATATGTTTTTACACACAATGGAGAAAGTCTCACATGCTTGTAAATCATGAATTGAACTTTATATTTAATTGTGGGGTGCTTGGAGTATTGTTACAGCTAGAAATAGAAAATTTGAGATCCATTTAAACATGTATTTTAAGGTCATATTGATGCTTTGTTTTCCTAAGTTTTTACTAAATTGCATGACATCAGGCAAATTACTGCTTTGTCTGCACTCAATTTTACTGTTTGCAAAATAGCAATAGAAATAACTCCTTTCCATTCTCATAGTTGTTTAAATATTAAGTATAATTCAGGTTTTACATATAAGGAATTCACAATAATGTTTGGTATTTTGATAGCATTCAGTGAATGTCATTTATTAGTACTTAGAGACATGTTGGGGACATTAAAATTCTACTAAATATCCCAAATGTCCTCTGTTGGACTCATCTACTAAAAATAAAACTGATATTTAAAAATAAGATTTTTTTTCAATTTACAAATTTGGTACAGGCTCTCCCTATGCAATTTGGACTAGAAATAATCCTATTTTCAGCCTCCCCAGGATTAGGTTACAGGTGTGTGTAAACTTGCCCAGATTGGTCTCCAGCTGAGTGTGCCCTAGGGGTTGGACCAGTGTGGCATATGTGACCAGGGATGCAACCTTGGTTTCTGGGATGCTACCCTGGTCCCTGAGTTTGCCAAAGCAGGGGATTAATTCCCTGAAATATCTCGCAAGCCTAAAACAAGATTCTAAGGAAATCTAGCCAAAGCTGTTGAGTAGAGCTGCAGGGTAAGTCCTGTACTTGGTGATCCTGGCAGAAGTGGTAGAGGCTACTCTGACTTTTGGTGTGTTGGAAAATGTCACTTCAGTGCAAGTCATCAAAAATCAATGGTGCTACCTAGCATGATGTGTCTTGCATTGTCACACATGCAGCTGAAACTCATAACCCAAATTTCCTAGGTGTGATTCACCTATAGCCCACCAGCACCTCTTCTTAATCCACCTCCCACATGCTGCGGCTCAAGTGTACCCTCCAAGGTGCCCAGGGTATCTTCTGTATGAGCAGATGTCCTCTCTTTTCTGTAATGGGAAGAGTGCCTGACAGAGGCACAGGATTTGTGCCTCCACCATAACCATTCCCCAGCACTAGCTGCTGAGGTTCTGTCAGAGTCTGCTTCAGAGTAGAGCTATGTGAAGGCAAGATGTGTATTCTCTTTTTAATGCATAAGTGTTTCCAAACCAGGGGGTGATACCTGCAACTTCAAGATGTTCCAAGATACAGCCTGTGTTTCACCTTTAAGCCCCACTACCCTTAGGTCTCCACAGCTCCTTTAGCCGACCAGGTCCTCACAGCCATGGTATGCACATCTCCTGCTCCTGATCAGGGCCTGAGTGACCATGGACCAAGTCACCTTCGAAATTTTTGCTGTACCTACCCTATGAGAGCCTTCTTTGCTATTGAGCTGTGCTCCATTTTTAATAGTAGACATAATAAAAACATCAGTACTATTCTTTGGGTCAATGGTAATTTATGTATTTAGTTTGCAAGAACAGAAGCAGGGGAGCATACAACAATAGACATGGTATAGATTTTCAGAACAAGAATAACTGATGAACAATGGTTGATATATTATCTAATTTTATTGTCAAATCTATTGGTCAGATTAACAGATATATAAGATAGGACATATGTTTGAGTAGTACTGCTTGCTTTCAAGAAATATTAAATTTTTGTTTTTATCTTTTTTTAATCCAAATTATTTTATTAAAAATATTAATTGTACATATTAACAGAATTCAGATGTGTTGTTTTAATACATTTACTGATATTCAATACTCACCTACCACATTCCCTTTCCTTTCATGGACCTGCTCCCTTCTCTATGTATAATAATCACTCTCCTACATTCAAGTTTATTTTTCTTAAACTTCTATAAGAGAACATATTTTTACTACCTCAAATCAAACTCAGGACCTTGCTCCTGCCAGAAAGGTGATGTGCTGCTAAACTATGTTCCCAGCTTGAACTTCTCTATGAAAGGCAACATTTATTAGTTGTTTTTTGGCATCTTCCTTCTTTCATGTAACATAAGAACCCCCAGCTCGATCCCGGCTGCACACAACATGGTCTCAATTTTTATGGCAGAATAGTGTATACACCGTTCATTTGTTCTATTCCTCAACTGACTGGCACCAAGTAGACCTAATACCTTAGCTATTCTGGATAGTGTGCTGACCTCTTCTCCTTTGGCTATATACCCAAAAGTAGGATTTTGGATCAAAAGTTAGAAATTTGTGAGTGAAGATGTCTGTGCCTCAGGTATCCATGACAAAGCCACTGCTGATTCTGAGTTTGGCAGGGCCCCATGAGAAATATGCACAGCTCAGAGACCTCTTGCCATAGCGACTTGAGCTTGGCTTGCAGCAATGGTTTTCTCCCTTGATTCCCGTGACACCACCAAGACATGCTGGCTGTTCTGCTAATTGATTAGTTATTCTTCCATGTCCTAGCATCTATCTTCTCCTTAAACTCTCCATGAATTTATTCATAGGCTGGTTGTATAAACAAATTGCTGCAGGTGCTGGGTAGTACTTTGCTTTCTCCCATCAGGAAACAAGGCTCCGCCTGACCTCAGCTTTTGTATATTGATTCCTGTCTTTTTCTCCCAGACCACACTCCCTCCAAAGTTTCCAAGGTTGTGCAGGACAGTGTGCTGACTGCATCACCTTTGTCTTTATACCCCAAAGTGGGACACTGGATAATAAGGTAGACTTACTTTGAGATTTATGGTGAACCACCACACTGCCCTGAACAGTGGCTACAGTAATTCACAATCCTACCAACGCTCTATGAGAGGTCCTCTTTCTCCACATCCTTGCTAGTATTTCTCTCTCTCTCTCTCTCTCTCTCTCTCTCTCTCTCTCTCTCTCTCTCTTATTCTTTGAGATGATCCTACTGTGAAGTTCAACTTACTTATGTAGCCCAGGCTGATGTTTAAATCATAGCAATCCTACTGCCTCTGGTTTCTGAGTTCTGAGATTGCAGGCATGAACACCACTATGCCTGCTTATTGCTAGCATTTTTTAAAGAAACAATTATAGCCATTTTATGTAAGGTGATATGGTAATTCATTGTGCCTTTGTTTGGCCTTTCATGATACTAATGCAAATATGATGAAATTGAAAATACTGGGTTGTGGTGCTGTGGAGATGGCTTAGTGGAATAAGCAGTTCCCTGGCAAGCACAAGGGTCTGAGTTCAAACGTCCATTCCACACAAAAAAAGAAAAGAAAAGAAAAGAAAAAAATACCCAATGGGACATGGAAGGGAGGCCGGATCAGTCACTCCATCCTCAATAGTTGTCATATTTTAAGATTCTGGGGATCCCCTTTGGGCAGAAATGGAGCCAGTGTTTCTAGAGTCTGCCCTCCCTGCACAGTGAATCCTTGGTTGATGCTGACTGGAGGGCCCAGGACCCTCCTGTTCTACACCTTCCCACCTTCTTATTTAACAAAATCTCAAATATTTGCATAGCTTGCATGCAGGATAAAATATACCTGCAGGGGCTGGTGAGATGGCTCAGTGGTCTAAAGCACCTACTTAGAGCAAGCTAAACTAAGCAAAACACAGGGACCACGGTTCAATCCCCCAGCACCACATGCCAGCCAGCCCCGCCCCCTGGTGGGCTGAACGGGCCACACACACACTAAATAAATAAATGAATATTAAAAAAGATATCCCTGCAGGTTTCCCAGGCTCAGGGCCCATCCTGTCTGGGACCCTGACTTCCACCCTGATTCCAGCCCCCACCTCTGCATCATGACCAGACTTGGGCCCACCCCCAGTCCTCTTCCCCAATCCTGTCACCACTTTGTCTGTCCTGCAAAAGGGACTGTGGAACAGCTGGTTCTACATCCCATAATAACCCACAGTCTCTAGCCCCAATGGAAATACAAGCCCCAGGAAAACCCTTGTGCAAGAAACAACTACAGTGGGCAGGGGCTGTCACCTCAGGTATCTAAAGAACTCAGGAGGCTGACAGCCACTCCACTCCCAGCCTTCTCCAGGACAACTGTGCCACTGCCTCACTTCCTCAGAGTTTTCCAATCAGCCCTGATCTCAGGAAAATATTGCAGCAGCACATCCAAAAGTGGATCATGGAACACCAGCGGGACATGATCTGCAGGATCCAGGAGTCTTCAGAACTCACACAGCCTCGGTGTGACTTGGCTCATTTTTGTCAAGACAAGGGTAAGCCTTATCCCTCACATTCCTCCATGTCTATAGCTGAAGGCAGCAAAGACAATCCTGAGCCCTCTCCTTCAACTGTGTCTACAGTTAAAGGTAGCAAGTACAAGCTTGGGCCCTCTCCATCGGTGTCTATCGCTGAAGGCAAAGCCTGGGATCTCTCCTTCATCCCTGTCTATAGCTGAGGGTAGCAGAGTTGTGCAAAAGGTGAGGTTCCAGCTGAGGCAGGACTTGGGAAGGAGTCTTGGGCATATTCAAGGCAAGGCTCCAAAAGATGTCTCCAAAGCCTTAGGAAGCTCCCCCAGAATGATTCAGGGGGTGATCTTGGAGGAGCCAGAGAGAAATTTGACAAGGCCCACAGAGAGAGAGAGAGCATAAATGGCTCACCAGAAAGCATGGACAAGAAACACACAGAAGTCATGCTGACAGCGCATTTGGGCATGAATATGGGGCAAATCCACATGGGGCTGATTCCCCTGAGAGTGCGCTGTTCCTGGCTCACTGTCAATGACACCTTTTCTGGCTATGACACCCACTGGACACCAGAAAGCCACCATCCTCCAGGGCTCAGGAAACCCGTGTTTGCCCCATTCAGAAATTTTCCTTCTCCAAACCGTGCACCCTGCATGACCTTGAGATACACATCACAAGGTTTAGGGTGAGGCACAGGTGGGGCCTCCCACTCAACCTCCTCAAGGCCATGAACATCTTTAGGCCCACAAAGGCTCCACAGTCACCCTTTCCACTGTTTTTCCATCCCTCCTCATCTGGGATGTCTTGGGCTGACTTGACAGTTGAGGATGTCATTTTTCTGGGGAAACTACCTCAGGCATTTCCAGAGGAGGAGGTAGAGGTCAGGGAACCTGTCCCTACCCTGAGCAGTCTCTTTGTATCCTCTCTCCTGTGTAAAGAGACTGAGCAGGCCTGACAAGTATCCCTCCTGGAAACAGCTAGGGTTCATCAGAGGCACCCTAAAATAGACAGGGGAGCACAGGGCATTCACAGCAACCCACACAGCATAGTGGGCAGAACCTGTGAGAGCAGAACTGTCTTGCAGGTTGGCAGAGGCAGCCCCATTGCGCCCTTGCTTTCTGGAATATGTGTGGCTCACAACACAGGAGAGCCAGGCTTGCAAGAAGACATGGTGAGCAAATTCTAGCACACAGAAATCAAGTTCTTAAACAATCCTGAATTCCTTGTCACAGATGTCCACCTTCCAGACAGATTGGCATTGGCTGTGTCCCACTGCCATCACCACAGCTCTCCCCTAGGGGACATGTTAGCCTCACACATGTCAGGTGGTCTAATAGCAGACAGAGGGAGCAGCATGTACCAGCAGAAGCCCAGGATCCCACAGCATCAGCACACACAGAAGAGCCAAAGCAAGATGTTCACTCCTGCTTACAAGCAATAGTTCAGCTGGAGAATGAACCCAGGGAAACACGAAGGCAGGCTGGGAGCCTTGTGGATCTCAGAGCTTCCTCGAGATGGGAGAAGAGAAGGAACCTTAGAGCGGAGGAAACTTCAATTGCTCATATAAAATATCGGTCCCCTCAGAAGGCTACTTCCAAAGAAGTGTGAAGAAATTTCTACAGTGGGTTTCACCCAAGAAAAAAAGTCAAAGGACAGGAAGACTCCCAGATGAAAAGCACTTCAGGCATTGCCCAGAACCAGAGGACAGCCCAAACCAGATCACGTGTGGAGCACAACACTAATGGGGCTCAGCTGCTCATGACTGCAGTTGAGCAGATGCTAGAAGCCAAATTGATGCTTCATCATGATTTTTGTGCCCAGAAGTTAAATAAGAATGAACTGAAAGACAGTCAAGACCTAATCTCTCAGGTTTCTTGCTTCTTGGAGCACAAGAAAATGCCAGGAAGTGCAGTCACCCTTATGTCCTACAGTTCTATGAAAGGGAGGTACTCCTGTGACCAAGAGTCCTTAAAAACTAGACAGCACAGTACTGGACATCAGGGCTAGAGGCTCCCCCACCCCTCAGTCCCCATGAAGCTATCCCCATTCATCCCTTCCCAGTTTGGGCCTCCAGGTCCCTGGGCACATGGCCAGCATCATTACCTGAGGCACTGTCCCCTTTGGAGAGGTGTCTTATCTGAACAGTGGAGAAATCCCTGACCCATCATTCTCAGTAAGAAAAGCCATCTCCAAGAAAACAAGGACATTGTAGAGGAAAATGACTTTCTCCTTCTATTCATCTATGACATTTACTGTATCCTAATAAGCTACTTTTTGTCCTTAAAAGGAAATGTCTCTGTCTTCTCTATGCTTGTTGTAAGCTCTGGTGTTTGGAAGGGACACAGTGTAGTGGAGGGTGACCAGGGTGCAACCTCACCTTCCCCCTGTGCTCCTTCATTGACTTCTATTTTATTATTACAGGAACAAAAAGAAAACTCTAAAAACAAGCCATGGAACCCCAACTATACCCTACTCTGGACTTTGGTTCAACCCCTTTCCACTGCTTCCTCTACCATAAGGCAGCTGCAGGAACCAGGAGCACAGAAACATCTTAGGCTGAAAACTCCCCACACTTTCATCAAGGGTGGAGCTCCCATAAAGGGGAGGCACTTGCCAGCCCAGGGAAGCCTCTCCTGGACCTAGAAATGGTCAGCCAGAGACAGCCTACTTTATTCAGTTTTGACAGAAACTTCAGAGCCCCCTCTCAGGTCGTAGACCCACCTTGTGCTCTAGAGCAGCAGTGAGGATGGAAAACCCAAGCGGTGTGAGGGCAACCCTGCTCATGGCTCATTTGTCCTGGTCCATCTCACACACCCAGTCCCAGTCATTGTTCTGGGCAGTGGAACAGGAATGTGAAGCCCAATAACTGACTCAGTTACTGCGGACAGTGCCTTGTGTGGGAGAACACAAAAGGCTGGAGCCAAAGCCAGAGCAGAGTGGTGCCAGCCCAGTGTGAATACTGCAGGGGACAGGGCACTTACAAGGCTCAACTGCGGTCCAACAACAGACTGTAGATGACATCAGGGGCCAAGTGGCTCCTCCTTTCCCTAGCCCAGGGCCCTTCCTGATCCAGATCCCAGACCCAGAGAAAGCACCTTTAGCTCCCACACAGAGGCAGAGGGCTAGTTTTGAGAGGGAGCAGAGCTTACTGCTGAGGATCAACTTCTAATTAGTACCTTGGGGAGCCTTGTGTATGTCCACATCCTGCAGAGAAGATGAACTGACAGTGGGCAAAAAACAGAAGACAAGATCTGAGTCTGGCAACCTTTCACATGGGTGCACCCCAGGACTGCCTATAGATGGGGGCCTCTGAAGGGTTGAGGGCCTGTGCTATGTTCACACAGCCAGGCTTGCCTGGCTCCCAGGCCCATTTAATCCAGAGCCAGGGGAGTCAGTGGACATGAAGGTTGTGCCACACAAAGGCTGGGAGTGGCCTGACCTGCATTCTGTGGGCAGGGATGGTACAGGAGGAGTAGCTCTGTTGTCACTGTTTCTAACATGGGTTTCACTTCCTGTAGGCCCCAGGCCTCATGCAAAACCAGCAGGGCTCAAGAGGCAGGGAGAGGAGCAGCCATTCCTCCAAGAGCATTTCCTGCACTGTGTGTCACACAGGGCAGCCACAGGTACCGCGCCTAAGTCCTCAATCCTGGGATCAAGTGTCCTTCAGCAAGCACAACATAGTGGGACATGCAAAGGAGCCCCACTCCCAACTGTGGGAGTGGTTTGTACCTGGGGTTGAGGCAGAAGTAGTCACCCACTTCTGGGAACCGGCTGGTGGTGCTGCAGGCTGTCTTGCCGCCAAGTCCTTTCTTAGGCACCTGGATGCCTGTGTTCCTACCCAGTGTGGACCTAGCCATGCAAGGTGCCATCACTGGTAGAATGGTCTGGTCCCTGTGGCACAGAGTGATCCTGTTCTCAGTGGGGACTGTGACCATAGGAGGAGCTATGCTTGGGTGTTTCTGGGTTCTCCGGGGTCCTAAATTGTGTTCTGGAATATAGAGGAGCTGGACATGGTTCCATTGCTTCTGCCAGCATCAGTGCCATAAGCTGGCAAGGCCAGGTGGGCCAGGTGGAATACAGAAGTAGCATGATCCTCTGTCCTCCTAATGCTCAGTCTCCAAAAGGGACCATGAGGCCTACAGTGCAGACATCGAGAGACACCTCAGATCTCCTACAGAGGCAGCTCACAGAGAAAGCTCATCATCGTGTGTGTGTGTGTGTGTGTGTGTGTGTGTGTGTGATATACACTGAAATCCCCCAGTCTACCCACAAGACACTCACATAGCTCTGAGTTCTTCTGTTACCTCAACAGAGACCCCTTCTTCCCCCAATCCCATCCAGGCCTCTCGGTCTCACACAGAATTCTTCCCAATACCTCAGCTGTTGGTCTCTCAGTGTGATCTGTTTTAGTCAGGCAGGAAAGAGGAATAGATAGACAAGAAGACAAGAGCTAGGTTAGGTTGTAGCTGATCTGCCTGTAGGGAGAAGGACTCCCCATCAACAGTAAGGGTTTTTATTTATACCTTTAGGAAGTTGCAAGACACAAGGTTGCCTAGTGACTAATAGCCCAAAATATCCAGGCAGGATGTTTTTGCTCCCGACTGAGGTAAGTTGATTGCTTTAGGTAGTGAGGCCTCATCCTACCTCCCACACAGGGTCAATTCCATCTTTAGCAGCTCCACTCCCAGTATTCACCAGATTTCACAGGCTCCCCACTGTCTTCACCCTGAGATGTGTCAGAGAATTTAGGCACAAACTAGAGACCATATATGAAGACCTCATTCTGTTAGTAAAATACACAGAGACAGGCTCAACAGAAATCTCTGGGTTGAAACAAAGACCTTCCACACTCCAGAGATCTCTCACTGCTTTTAAAGATCTCCTAGTTAGCACTGAGACCACCTCCCAAAGACCTTGCACAGATTGGTCAAGTTACTCTAAAGTTACTGCTGAAACCTCAGAAAACCCTGAGACTCCTCATAGACTTCCCACTACATTTTGAGGGGCCCTCCTGCACACACTATGCTGATCAGCTTTCCACAGGGTCCCAAACACTGAGGTCTCCTCAGAGAATGCACACAGGGCTCTCGCAGGGACATTAAAGTGCTCCAGAGCTCAAACTCAGTGAGTCTTTCCATTCATTCATTCACCCAGTCACCATTTGCAGCATGCTTACAATAAAACCAAAAATATAATACATGACTTATGTCTTAGCTTTTACAGCCCTGCAGGAAGGTTCCTCACAGATAAAAGTGAGAGAAAGGAAATAATGTGCATGGGCGCATAAAGGTAGAGAATGGCAGAGAAGGCATTCTGCCCAAGCAGCTGAACTCTATCTCTGCTGTGCCAAAGACCTCCTGCTCTCCTGTACCAAGTTTCTCTTTATAATCTTATGAACAAGTCAATACTTCCCAGTTGTCTTCATTCCTTCCTATTCTAACAGGTCGTGTATATAACAGCATCACTTTGGATCTAATTTTATGTGACTAAGGAGACAACTCAAAAAGAAAAAAAAAAAAAAAAAAAAAAAAAAAAAAAAAAAAACAACAACAAAAAACCTCTGTGTAAATGACTATTTAACTACAATGCTTCCTGAAACTTTCCAGTGAGTTGAGGACCTAAGGGGAAAATGAAAACAAAATAGTACATGTCCTGGCTCTGCTAGACACAAGCCCTCTGATCTTCAGCAAGTCATTTGGTCTCTGTGATACTTAATCTCATATATAATGCTGAATTTATAAGCTGAACAAGGAACCTACAAATGAATGGTATCTTCTGCTTCCTAGGACTAGTGTGAAAATCACACAAAGGAATGCGTGTGAAAGTGCACAAGATAAGCATAGGTGATACCATATTATTCAATGTTCATTTTAGTTTTTTGCAGAATTGCATTTATTTTTAAAATCAAAGACCAAAAATAAAATGCAGAAAAAAAGAGGAGAGTATATTTCAATTAAAGGCTTGTTTTTTATACGTTAAGTAAAAGCCAGAAAATGGACTTTATTTTTATTTTATTTTATTTTATTTTATTTTATTTTATTTTATTTTGCAGAACCAGGGATTGAACTCAGACCCTTGCGCTTGCCAGGGAAGAGGTTATTCCACTGAGCTATCTCCCTGGCCCCAGGAATTTTTTTTTTTTAATGGACTTTAAAGGCCTCTTCTCAGAGAAAACTAACATCACCATGGTGGCCTGGGGTCTTTCCCATTTTTTTTCGCTGAGTCCTGATGGTGGTCCCACTAGACTGAGACCCAAAAGTCTGAGGGAGAGGAAGCTGAGCAGAAGCTCACTCAACACTAGTACCAAGGAGCTCTGGGAATTCTTTCATGTTTCTCAGTCAATGCTCCTCAGTGAGATTGACTGAGCCAGGCACTGGGTCAGAGATGGTTCAGGCTGCTTAACAATGCCATATTCTGTGGGTTGGTTGCACACACAAAACCAAGTAGCAAGAAAAAAAAAAAGCTGCCAACATCAGTGCCTTTTTCAGATCGATAATACCATGTGCTTTCGTTCACATGGAGATTAAAGTGAAACAACACAATTATGCTGTTTCATTTCTTTCTGTAACATCAAATTCACGTCAAAGATGAAACACCTCAAATTTCAAAGTAAGATGTAAGCATATATTTACAATTCTGTAATGAATAAGGTACATGTATTTTTGCTCTGACATAAGTATTTCCTGCTTGGATATAATAAAAAGAAATTAAAATGCCTGACACATTTCTACCTTCATTTTCACTTCCTCCTTTTCTACAAACTCATCTAAGTTTGCCAGGGCTTTGACTGTCAGTATTCTACTTGCTTCTGTACTTACTTCAGACTGCAAATTTGTCTGTGGCACTGCTTCAGACAGGTCTTTGCTGTCCTGAATATCAGGTCCAGCCAGCACCTGTGCCTTTGACTGGAGCCACAGTCCAGAGGTATGCAGTAAGTCTGGCCCACTTCCTTGCCAGAGTCTGGGTTCCAGCCACCATGAGGATCATACTGCCAGTGGGCCACTTACTGGTGAGAGGGATCTGGATTCTTGGAGACATTTGTAAAGGTGGGTGTAATGCATTCCTCAGCGTTGTGTGAACCTAAAACACCCACAGAGAAGGTTCAACTCTATTTTATTTCCTTTGCAATGTTCCTCCTTTGGCAAAAGGGTTATGCATCTTTGTGTATTTCTAAGTCACCACACTTAGGCTAGTTCCAGAAAGAAAACGTGCTGTGAATGAACAGTTTCTTTTTTGAGATCCAGCTCTGAAGACTGTGGGATTATCAGTGGCTGCTTCACTTCTGCTTTTGGGCCTTGTGGCCCAGTATGTCCTGGGCAGGCTCTATCCATGGAGTCTCCCCTTGCCAAGGATGTCCTCTCTTCCTGCTCTCTTTAAGTCAGAGTCACTGTAGCTGAGCCATCTCTTCAAATGATTCAGGGGCTGAAGGCATTCAACACTTCCAAAAAGCCTCTAAATTTGATCTCTGGAAAGAATCACATCTTAATTCTCAAACTCTGCTGCCACTGCAGTAGAATTAAATGGGTCAGCTATATCACTGTGGTGCCTCAGTAACTCTTTATTCAGGCCCACTGCGACCATCGCAGAGACAGTCTTTTCAATTTCAGCACAGTCCAGACCCTTCTAATCTACCCTTTATTACTACTAGCCTATTCTCAGTCAAGTCCAGCAGCAATTTGCGAACTACGTGAATGATTTTTTGCATGTATTTTAGAAGTCATGCCTCATAATCATGAAGTAAATGGCACTGATGAATTAAGTCTTGCACTAAGGTGAGAGCATGTGCTTTTGGGTCACAGCAAGTGAAGGTATTGTGTAGAGGAGTCCAAAACTGAGTAAATTCTTGTATACAGAGCAGCTGCACTCTGATTTGCATGGAAATGAGTCATTTTGCCTGCAGAATTATAATTGCTTGATCAGCAATCATTCTTGTTGTAAACACTAAATAACACATTATTAGAACACCTGTTTGGCCAAGGACTGCATGACAGTGGATGGCTACTTTTTCTTCTTGTAAAGCAAATGTCATTACTTCACTACATCTAAGATGGCAATCAGAGATGCTATACCATAATTCTTCCAGCTAAATCATAGAAATAAATGCCAGCCTCCATGAATGCTTCAGGAAGGTATGTGAAGCCACTTTCTTGCTCCAGAGAGTTTCCCCAGCTAGTATGTTCACCAGGTTGCTGTAGATTGATGATTGTTTTTATGCCATGACTGAGGAACTGGTCGATGATGTGGTAATTCTGGAGGAACTCGCAAGATGGGTGAGCCATTGTCAGGACACTGTCAGTGACCCAAAATGAGTAAACCCTTTTAATGGCTTGCATGTGCTTTCTGCAGTGGGTTGTGTTCTCATATTTGCATGCTGTACCATCACATGCTTTGGGACACCCCATGTGTCAGGGATGACATGCCCTAAGCATCCTCCATTTTTGTGCACTTTGATGCTGTGCATCTTGGATTTCCTTCCACGTTTGCAGCAGACCCACTGGTACTCACCCATGTTGAATACAGTTGCACATTGTGAGGTACAGGTCCTGCAGCCAAGGTAATCTCTTTCATTGTTTCTCTCTCTCTCTCTCTCTCTCTCTCTCTCTCTCTCTCTCTCTCTCTCTCTCTCTTTCTCATCTGGATTTGAAAGGTCCCCTTACTTCATGTTGCCAGACATTCTCTGAAGCCCTAGGCCATTATAGCACTCCCCCATTCTGCCAATGGTGGTAGGATGGACAAAGTGGGCAAAGGACAATTCAATCCAGAGTTCCATGTGGAGTGAGCAAACGTGGACAGTGGAACCTCAGCCTCTTTCCACACCTACCCTTCTGGCTCTGGGAACCCAGCATTGGCGGATCCATCTGGTTGTGAGCAGTGTGTGGGGCCCAAGGACACAGAGTGAGGAAGCCTGAAGCGTGGATCTCTAGGGTTTGCAGCACCCAGGCTGAGTGTGGCCCCACCTCATCACGTTCCACCCTGGCCCAGGGTCCCAGACACTCTTGCAGGGCAGTAAAGACCCTGCGCTGAGCACCCACAAGGTCATCTAATTTACATGAACTGCTGTCCACAATGCCTTGCACTGAAGCCTCTTTTTCCCTCCCTCTTACTTCTTTGAAATTTATTTTATTTATTTATTTATTTATTTATTTATTTATTATTTTTTTTGGCGGAACCGGTGATTGAACTCAGGCCCTTGCGCTTGCCAGGGAAGCACTTTATTTCACTGAGCCATCCCTGGTCCCAAAGATTTTTTTTGCGGGGTGGGGAGGAAGCCGGGGATTGAACTCAGGCCGTTGCACTTGCCAGGGAGGTGCTTATTCCACTGAGCCATCTCCCTGGCCCCTGAAATTTATTTTAAAGAGAATACAGTTAAATAAGAAAAATAATTTTGTTGTACAGTCAAACAGAAATGGCAGCCAATAGCCATGTAAAAATATTTGTAAATGTGAAAAGAGAGTAGTGAAAGAAGTTGCTATTAAGTATTTGTAATGAATAAAATTGCACGTTGAATTACCATCAAGATAAAGTAAAAATTTAGCTTATAGGATTGAACTGTTTAATTCATACCACCAGAAAAATATCATATATCTCTCAACTCATATTTATTTTTCCTTATGTAAAAATAACTGGGTTGCAAGAAAGGCAAGAAACATTAAGAAAATCATAACATAATTTATTTCTATTGCCCTAATTTTTAAGAGTGTCTTTTAAAATATAGGCATGAAAGACAATGTACAAAATGCTCTTCTTCTAGACAGAGAAAATAACAGCAGAATAACACAACCACCTCTGCTTCATCACCACTATTTTCTCCCACAATAAAAAATTACATTTTATATAAAAAGAGGATTGTAATAATGGTTATGACATTAGAAATGATATACAAGTAGAAGATCAAGATGACAGACATTGGGCTGGTGAGATGGCTCAGTGGTCTAAAGCACCTACTTGGAACAAGGTTGGCAAAGCACAAGGACTGCGGTTCGATCCCCCAGCACCACATGCCAGTCAGCCCC
>NW_004524975.1:184034-196820 GCF_000260255.1 Octodon degus | reverse complement strand
GTGGTGCTGGGGGATCGAACCGCGGTCCCTGATGCTTTGCTAAGCTTGTTCTAAGTAGGTGCTTTAGACCACTGAGCCATCTCTCCAGCCCTCCACCACATCTTTGAAGATGGCAGTTCATGTGAAAAATTTTCACCTCGACTAACTCAGTATGCTGATATCTTTGTCTAAGCAACTATGTCATTTGTAGTTTATTTTCTTTATTTTTTAACTTCAGCGAGAATTGTATTTTATGAACCAATATTTTGCTACATAACTGTTGTTCCTCATAGGTTGTCATCTGCAAAGATGCAAGGACAGGAGGAAACCTGAGAAGGCAATGGTGGCATCAGTAGTGTAGCTCATGAGTAGGTACAGGAATGGACACTGAGTAGTAGTAACACAAAGGCATCAAGGTGAAACTTTTTATAAATTTTTGTAGCATAAGCAATGACTGGTTTTGTACTTTTTCCTAATCCTTCCCTTTTAAGTACAATAATCTAATTTAATTTAAATTCTCTTCGCTAATCTTATGCTTTTCTAAAAAGCCAAGTTAGCATCCAATTACCGCATTTAGCATTAACTGTGAGATTAAAAGTGTATGATTGATGAAAGTACTTCTGAATGATTTGTCTACCTGACCACGAAGATACTGAAGTTTTTCCGAGATGCATATTAAGAAGAGCAGAGGACTATTTCACCCTTCTCTGTGTCAGTCAATACTCTAAAATAGGGATTTCTAATCTTTTTGGCAATTCAACTCTTTATATGGTCTCTACAGCATAAAAACTTAAACTAGAAGCTTTGTAATGTTGTAATAGCTATAACCTGGTTATGATTGGAATTACAAAACTCAGACTATGTAGGAACTCTTCCTAAGTGCTGAATGCCTACATGTACCTTCTCAGAGCTCAGCTATGCTACATATTCATGTTCCTGCTTGATTATCCAGAGGCACACTGTATCCTGACATTCACTGGGTACATATCTAAACTTCAGTTACATAATTTGCTTATATCTAATGTTGAATAATTTGAGTAAGCTGAAGGCAGAAAGTACATATTTAAGCCAATGAAGGGCCAGGTAATTTTATTGTCACTATGTAGCAAGGTGTGTTTTACTTTTCCCTTATCAGATTGAAGAGCTTTACAATATTTGGATAGTTTAAAATTACTTCATTTTAACCATTTGGATAGGATAGACAGAGATATGACATATCTTATAAAAGTTGAGCTGTATTATCTGTATAACAAATTAAACAGTAAATAAGAACTTCTTTTGGTGTGTTGACTCCATCAACAAGGTCTTATAAAAATATTTACTGATACAGGTTGAGTATTCCTTAATCTGAAATGCTTGGGAACAGAAGTGTTCAGATTTCAGTATTTTGCAGATCTTGTAGCATTGCCACAGACCTTCAACACTGAAATGCTCTAAAACCCAAAACATCTTTGAAAGTGGTGATGATTTTAGATTTTCACAGTAGGGATACTCAGTGTGCATTTCTCCAGTGAAAATTTCAGATCTGGTACCATCCACTTACATGAACTATAGTGGCTCTTTGTTTATACTTTCTTCAGTAATCGCTATGAATCTGGGTTTTTTCCCTACTTCTTTTTAAGGAAAGGAAAAGATTTACAATCAGATAATCTGGGTTTGTGTATTTCAGCTCTGTTGGCCTCAGCAGATTTGAGCCTAGTTTGTCAGTCTATAAAATGAAAATCATAATTCTGCCTTCTTCAATGTATGGTCATAGAGATGAGATATACATGAACATATTTAATAATTTTAAGGTATAGAAGTATTGGGGCCAGAGAGATGGCTCAGTGGAATAAGCACTTCCCTGGTAAGCACAAGGGCCTGAGTTTAATCCCCGCCACCCGCAAAGAAAAGAAGTATAAAAGTGTTAATTTTTCCAATGAATTTGGGAGAAGAAAGAAAAAGTATGTTCTTGTATGTGAAAAGAATTAAAAGGGCTTTAGAGATCCTTGAAGCTATTCATCAAGGACTAAAAATATCCTTCAGAGAACAGAAATATTATGCAATGCCTCTGTGTTCTAAGTTTTTAAAAATATATCTTAATTTATCTTCCCAATAGTCACATTGGAAGTTCATTATGAATCTTAAAGATAAACTGAGGCATGGGAGACTAGACACTGATGTGTGTACACTGAGTGCGAATGGGCCTGGCCATTGTGCTGCACTGCATATCTCTAGGTGTCCTTCCACATATGGCTTGGTATGCCCTCACATGCCTGAAGCAAAGATTTAACTGAATTGATTTTGAAAATGGTTTTCATAAATGGGTTATCTCTGCAATGGATAATTCTGTCCCCATATTTCTCTAGTGTATGTCTTTATGTCAGCATACCCAAAATGGAATAATTTTGAGTTACTAGGAAACTTTTGTTTTTACATATGATGTGAATTAACTGGAATTATGTTCACTTGCTATTCTTATGTAAACTTTACAAGCGATGAAATTAATTCCACTCTTTGTTGAATGATGAGAAAGTTTTTCTTTTTCAAAAATTTAAAGGCACAGTCAGATAATTTGGAGTTATCAATCCAGATACTGTTAAACAAGATGTCTTGAAGTCAAATTGTGTTTGTCTATGAATTGTGTGCTAGAAACATTTGATAATGTACAAAGTAGTCTATGATAACACTATTTAGTTATTTATATATTTTCCTTACATGCCATTTTTGCAAATATTCTCAAAATTCTTGGTAATAAAATATATTTCTTATCACCTAACTTTCATGTGAAAATCTTGACCCACCTCTCATAGAGGGATCTAAGAAAAATCTCTTTTGGTTGTGCTACTTTCCTAAGCATTGGTAACAGAGTTATTTTGCAAATAGGTGCTCATTTCTTGAAATGAAAGTGTGGAATCACTAAAATTGTGAATTTATATTAGTTCCTCTGAAATGTGGTAAGCATGTAAATGTCAACTTCAGCCAAAATAGAAGAGTAACTAAAAATGCTGATGTCCTATTGCTTTCACATAGTAAGAGCTTAGCAATCTGTCTGAAAGCCTGTTATATCTACTCTTTTAAATTATTTCTATTGGGCCAGCAAAATAGCTCAGCATTGCACAATGCCTGCTTAGGTAAGTGCTCAGGGACCATGGTTCAATCCCTGGCACCTTATGACCCACCAGCCCTGACCCCAATGTGGCCTGAGCCAGCCACAAAAACAAACAAAAGATTTAATCAAAAGATTTTGGTTAAAAAAGTGATCTCAAAAGATTTTTCACTTCACTTTTTCAACTAGTGATCTTAAAAAAGAATAAAAAATTAAAGAAAATATTTTTGCTAAACCAATTAGTACTTAGAGGTACTTTTATTTATTTTGTTCTTGTTGTCACAGACTAGTGATTGGATTCAGGGCCTTGTTTTTGTGAGGCAGGCTCTTATGCTGCTGAGCTATTTCCTTGGCCCTAGTATTCATATATACTTTAAAAAATAAAAATACAACTTTCTTTTATAAAAGGAAACTCAATATTTCAGTAGCAGCTAAGTAAATTGAGTACATACACTTATACCAAGAATTATAACCCTAAAAGTTCTATAATTTTATTATACACAGCATGGGCTATTTTTATTGTTTTTAAAGTGATAACATGTATTAGGTCTTTGGCTACCTTTAGTGTATGAAACGTGCTCCCTTGGTTTTGATTTCTTAGGCAGATTGAAAGATTAAAAACTCAAACCTGTAACATTATAGCCCAGCCAGTTCACCAATCCCAGCCACAGGTGATGCAGAGGGCTTTGACTGGCATGCACTAACATGATGCCTTCTGCCATGAAGTCTCTGATGAGGCAGCAAGGCAAAGAAGTCAGGTATTTCTCCCATACTCTGAGGGTTCAAAAACTCATCCAATTTACCTAAAAGACCCTTCAGCTGGACATCAATACCCATATTATTTTAAAAAAATGTTTGTTGTTGTATGGGACCCAGAGACACACCTTTCCCTTGTACCATCCTGTGCAAATAAGGGAAGTCCACATCAGCTGTTAGGTCTGCTGTTCCAGTGGCATTTAAGACATCATGAAACTTGTGGCCACAAAATCCTCTGAAATCATCCCTCTCCTTTCCATCATGACAATAATGAGCAATCAGTGCAGCATCTCCAATTAGCACAATGTATTCAGAAAGTTCCGGAATGATAACCCCAGCATGAGGACACACTTCAGCATGATCCCCTGTTTCATTATGTTGCAAAATAGCTTCTGCTGGGGTGACACAATGTACCAGAAAAAAACCCAGCTTATCAGAAACTGTGGATCAATATCATGTAATGGGTTAAGTTTGCAGAAATAATTTCCTGTTTCATAGTAGAGAGAATTGAAGAATCGAAGTATCCACAGGAAAATAGAAAAGAGATGCTGGCAGCTTATAATAAGGCTACTATAGATAAAAGGGGTATGTCAAGCAAAAGAAAAATGTCTAAAGCTGCTAGAGAGGGAGAAGAAAAAAGTGATTCATTGTGGAGATAGAGGAAGTTTTAAAAAAGTGTCCCTAAAGAAACTGCATGAGAATTTTTATCTTAATAATGACATTATTGGAAAGGGACTAATTGTGACTGCTGCTGTGTAAAATACTCATTGAATCTTAAATTCTGATACTGTGTCAGTAGTAAAAAATGTTTTAGGACTGCAGGAAATTACTAAAACCATAAGATTACCCTGAACTTCATAGCTTTCCATAAGTGATATACAAACACCCAATTTCCGTGACCAAGAATTTTTGCTCTGTCAAGTCCCATAAGATTAAGTTCTTCCTCTCTCCAAATTTTGAGGATCCCATTCCCTGCTCCCTCCCAACTCAGCCTAATCTTACATGCAAACCAGAATGTGGTTTTTCACTTTAAAAGAGCAGCCAAATCTTGCTTCAGGGCTGATTAGTCTTTCCCTGTGTGGAATTCTTGGCCCTGCTAATAAAAGTCTCTAAATTTTAATCTGTTTTGTTTTCAGCCTCTTATTTAATTTGACCCCTTCACATCTGAGGACTCGTCCATGATCCCATCCCAAATCTACTGGGACAAACAGAGGCGAGAGATTTCTGAGTGCCTTTACTCTTCAGGGGTCAAACTGAGAGAAGTTCCTCAGCCCCAAAGGGATTCTCTGTCCTCAGAATTCCAAAATCCTGCACTATTCAGAAAAAAGCCATCTGGATCCTTACTGGTAGGGTCTTTCCTGTTCTTTTTGGGGCACCACTGGAGAGTCTTTGGAGGAGTTGGATGCAACCTTATCCCCAAGACTCAACTGCAGACCATGGCGGTAGCTGGTAGCCATTGGATTTTTCTAGTTCTCCGGTATTTGTCAGTCTTGTGTTTGTCTGTGTTTTTGTCACTATGGGTCAGTCTGCTTCTGCTTCTCTGTCATCTTTTCAATGTGCTCTTGATAATTTTCAGGATTTCAGAAAATGAGCTTCAGAATATGGGGACTCTGTGTCCCCTGGCAAGTTAAGAATGTCTGTGAATTTGGAGCAGTGAAGCTTCTCCCGAGGCCAGATGGCTCCCAAAGGGCACTTTTAAATTTTGTTCTGCCTACCAGATTCACAGAATCATCTTTGACAAACCAGGATACCCTGATCAGATCCCCTATAACCTGACCTGGATTGACCCTCCAAAAAAGGGGAGAACACTATGGGTGTTGGAAGGTTGAGTCAGGGGAGGTTGGGTCAGATGTGTAAGGTGGCAGGTGATGGAGGCATGAGTAAAGGGGTAGGGAAAGAGTCTCATCCAAGACCTTCCAAAAAGAGTCAAAGCCTGCTGTTCCAAACACTGTTCACTATTTTCTGCTTGGTCCCACATTGTAGCTGTTGCTTCCCCAACAACCAAGAGCTGACCACTAAAGAAAAAGTCAGGAGTTCCCACTGTTCTTCCTTAGACCCCAGAATCTTACCCTGCCCCTTTACCCACACCTCCATCGCCTGCCACCTTACCCAACTGACCCCACCTCCCCTGACTTAACCTTTCTCCTGAGCCCCTCCGATACCCATAGTGTTCTCCCTTTTTTCAGGATCCATCCACCCAAGCTCCCTCCCCAGATTGTTCTTCTGTCCCAATGTTACTCTTAAGGGAGAGGCCTGGTTTAGTCAATGATCTTCATGATAAATGTCCCTTTTTCAACTACTGATTTATACAAATGGAAAAACCAGAACTCCTCTTTCTCTCAGAACCTTCATGAATTGATTTCTTTACTTGAATCTGTTTACTTCATTCATAAGCCAACGTGGGATGATTGCCAACAGTTGTTATAGACTCTCTTTACCTCAGAAGAGAGAGAAAGAATTCTAGGGCTGGGTAGCAGATTGTTTCTGGGGACAGATGGCCAACCCACATTGGATTCTGTTCACTAGGAGTGTGTCTTCTCTTCGACCCGATCCCGTTGGGATCCCAACTCTGATGCAGGTAGAGGTGAGATGCATATTGCCAGACTCTGCTGAGTGCACTCAGAGCAGCTGCCACAAAGCAAACTAATGTGTTTAAGGTGACTGAGGTGAGCCAAAAGCTGGATGAGTCCCCATCGGCATTTTTGGATCGCCCCCAAGAGGCTTATAAAATTTATACTCCCTGAGGCTGGGAAGATGGCTCAGTAGAATAAGCACTTGCCTGGCAAGCACAAGGGCCTGAGTTCAAACCCTGGTTCCAAAAACAAAAAAAAATTTATACTCCCATTGACCATGAGGCACCAGAAAACAGATGCACTCTAAATGTGGCTTTTGTTTCCCAATCAGCCCCAAACAGTAGAAAAAAGCTTCAGAAACTTGAGGGGTTTGAAGGCAAGCCACTGGATGAACTAGTTGAGATAGCACAAAAGTATTTAACAATAGAGAAGACCCAGGGAAACATGGCTAAGATTCTCATTGCCATGGGAGAAAAGGACAAACCTGCAACAAAAGGCCCTAACATGCAGACTAAACAAAGAAAAAAACTCCCTTTAACAAAAATCAATGTGCCTACTGTAAAGAAGGGCACTAGAAAAATGAATGTCCTGTAAAAAAGAAAAAAAGGTAATCAGGTGAAGGTCTTCACCCAGGAGGAAGATTGATGGGGTCAGGACTCTCCTTCTAACCCCAGTGAGCCCAGGGTGACTTTACAAATCAGGGACCAACCTATTGACTTTCTGGTCAACATGGGGGCCACCTACTCAGTCTTACAATAGGCTGCAGGGCCCCTCTCTGAAATAAAGACTCAAATTCAGGGAAAAGACAAAATCATATCCCTGGACTGAGGCCCATATTAGAAACTTGGGATCAGGCCAGATGACCCACACTTTCCTTTTTTGTGCCTGAGCACACTTACCCTCTAATTGGGTGAGACCTGCTCCACAAATTACAGGCTCAGATCTCCTTCGGAGATATCTCTCCCTAAGTGACTTTCACTGCAATCCCCAACATTGTTCAATGGCCACTAGCTATTCTGTTCTCTTTTCCAATCACTAAAGGACATTTACTTCTGCCTGATGGAAAAGCTTCCCCAAAGGCCAAAGGGGGGCTCCAGGACAAATGAACAATAAAAGTCCCTGGCATCTGGGCTGAATCAAATATGGCTGGATTGGCCATTAGTCAACTTCCAATTGTAGTCTCATTGCTCTTGGGGGCCTCTCCAATCCGTGTTTGCCAGTACTCCTTGAGTCTACAGGTGTGAACAGGAATTAGTGTACATATCCAAGGACTAAAAAAGGAAGAAATACTGGTGCCCTGCAAATCAGCCTGGAATATCCCCTTGCTCTCAGTAGAGAAACCAAGAAACTCTGATCACAGGCCTGTCCAGCACCTATGGTAATCAACCAAAGAGTGGAGGCCCTCCACCCTACTGTGCCTAACTTTACAACTTTTAAGCCTCTTTCCTCCAAATCAGAAGTTCTATTAAGTCACTGATCTCAAGGAGGCCTTCTTCACCTAGCCTTTGGCCCTGGTGAGTCAATCTCTTTTTGCTTTTGAATGGACAGATGCCTGAACTGGGGAAAGCAGACAATTGACATGGACCTGCCTTTCTCAGGGGTTCAAGAATGCTCCCACACTGTCTGATGAGGCATTAAGTGGAGACTTATTGAATTACAGGAGGGAACACCCTTATATCACAGTCCTTCAGTATGTGGACAATGTTCTTGTGGCTACTGAGAACTTAGATGAGTGCACTGAGGCTACTGAAGTCTTGCTCTAAAAATTGGATAGACTCAGATATCAGGGATCTGCCAAAAAGGCACACCTCTGTTTGCCTCAGGTCACTTATTTAGGTAACACACTGGTGAGAAGACAATGAACCCTCTTCTCCAAAAGGATATAGGCTATCTTAAAGATTCCTTCCCCAAGAACAAAGCATGAAGTCAGAGATCTTCTGGGTCTGGTGTGCTATTGTCACTTGTGGATACTGGGATTTACTAAGAGTGCACAGTCCCTATATGCCTGTACCAGGGGAAACCGCACTGCAGATCTTGCTTGGACTGACCAGAAAGAGCAAAATTTTCTTAAGCTAAAACAGGTCCTCATCTCAGCCCCTGCACTGGCCCTCCCTAACCTTACTAAGCCTTTCCAACTCCATGTAACAGAGGGAAAGTGATCACAAAAGGGGTCCTCACATAGTATTTAAGACTCTGGAAAGGTCAGTGGATTTTCTTTCCAAATGGTTGGACACCAAGGCTGCAGGTTGGCCAAAGTGCTTAAGGGTAATAGCAGCACAGGTGTCCTGACAAAGAAGGCCATTATGCTGACTTTTGGCCAAGAAGTGAAAATTATTGCACCTCATGCTATCGAAAGCCTACTTTACTAACCAGACTGGTGGTTATCCAATGCCAGGATAGTACATTTCCAGTCTCTGTCTCTGGACCCTGTCCATGTCAAATTTCTCTCCACCATGTCCCTCAACCCCACTACCCTTCTGCCGGATGATGACCTGGAGCACCCAATCTATGGCTGCTTGGAGATTCTGAACACTGACTCATGCCTAAGGAAAGACCTCACAGACGTGCCACTTGCCTCACCAGATGTAATGCTGTACACTGATGGGAGCAGCTATGTCTAGGATGAGGTCTGATATGCACGAGTGGTGTAGTCACCAAAAACAGGTAACATGCACCCAAACCTTGGGACACAGGACGTCAGCTCAATGGAATGAGCTCATTAGCTTCACCCAGGCACTGTGATGGGGAAAGGACAAAAAGATAAACATTTACACCTGATAGCAGGTATACTTTTGCTATGCTCCATGTTCATAGGGCTGTATACCAAGAAAGGGGTCTTCTCACTACTGGAGGACATAAGATCAAAAGCACCCAGGAGATGCTGGACTTGCTGGTGCCTGTATGGCTCCCTTGGGAGGTTGATGTAATACATTATAAGGCCACCAAAAGAATACCGTGGTGGCCTGGGAAAATGCCTTGGCAAATATCACGGCTTGTGAAGTTGCCAGAAAACCAATGGGGTCAATAAGACTACTTATTACTCCTGCCTCAAGTCCTAGAGAAACCCACCTATTCAGACTTTGCTCATGCCTTGGCAAGTCTAAAGTTTTCTCCAACCTTTGAAGGTTGGAGAAAGTTGCCTGACTCAAGGATCTCTTCCTAGAGACATTGGACCATGAACTGATCCATTAGACCCACCGAAGCATGCACCTGGGAGGGGCCAAATTGACTGAACTATTACAAAAGAGTTCTTTCACTAATAATTTAACACAGATAAGTGAAGAGTTCAGCTGCCACTATCCTCAATGTGCACAAGTAAACCCCAGTAGGGCACTTCAGAAAAGAGACAAAGGGCCAGAGCATTGACCCTGGAGAACACTGGGAGATTGACTTCATCGAAATAGTTTTGGGAAGAGGAGGCTACAAGTATCTACTGGTGCTGTTGGATACTCTCACAGGATGACCAGAAGGGTATGCCACCCAGACTGAGTCAGCAAACATAGTTACAAAAATCTCCTTACTGAGGTAGTAGAGTTTGGCCTACCCTTCACTGTGGGGTCCAATAATGGTCAGGCTTTCAAAGTCCAGATAACTCAAAAATTAACCCAAGCTTTAAACATTAACTGGAGGCTTCACTATGCCTACCATCCACCAAGCTCAGGACAGGTAGAAAGGATGACTAGGACCATTAATGAAACAATTTCAAAGTTGATGCTAGAGGCTTGAGGAAACTTGGTGAGCATCCTTCCCTTTGCTCTTTTTAGGGCATGATATATTCCCTATGTGAAAGCAGTCACTCATTTTGAGGCAATGTATGGACGAACTCACCCTGTCCTCCTTAAAATGGGAGAAAAGATTTTAGCCTCAATACCTAACCAGGAACCTGTAGATCCCTACAGGCTCTACAATCTATACTCCAGGCAACTCACCACCTTTTTAGACAATGCCAGGTTTCCACTGGAAGGCCTGACAACACCTCAGAAGCATCACCTGGCTTCTTGGTGCAGATCAAAAAAAAGAGACCCTACATTCTTGGGAGCCCACTGCCGTGGTCCTTTTACAGTGTCCCTGAGCACAGGAAAAAGACACTGGATTCATCATACCCATATCAAACCAGCAGGTGTGGACGAGTATCCAAAAATATGGATGATTGAGAATACGCCAGACCCATTAAAAGTCAAACTTGTGTGTGGTATCCTGGACTCTGGTTAATCCTGCTTTACCTCCCGGGTTATGTCTAGGGGGAACTGCCCTGCCATGTGCCTTTAAATCACACCTGGTGGGTCTCCCAGACACTATAAGGACAAAGGCTGGCTGAATATCACACTTTTGAGAACCCAGAACTTGTTTTTAATCTCTGTGATCTTTTTGGCCAAGAATGAAACACCCCAAAGGCAGGCTACTAGAAGGGACATACTCCAGGGGAAGACATACAAGGTTCAAGAGTTATGGGTGTGGACAATGGAGCCTCCAACAAGGTCTCTGAGATTCCCAGTTTTATGTCTGTCCCTCCACTAATAACCCAGATGCTCATGGGAGTCATGAGTATTATTGTTCTGTATGGGGATGTGAATGCATTGCTCCTTGGAAAAACACTGATCCATTTCTACAGATGTCTAGACTCCCAATCACCTGCTAATTGGGGTCCTGCAAGAAGGTAGTCCTTTGATCCCAATACCCTATGCACCAGTCCTAGAGATCAGGAAAAACCTGAGGTCTTAGGCTATACATGTCTGGATGCGATCCAGAGGTCCTTTTTACCATCCAAAATAAGGCAGACGAAATGAAATCTGCCTTAGGGCTGAGAGGGCCACTTAGCCCTCTCAACCTTTTCCTTCTTCCTGAGGATCCCCCAGCATGTGCCCCTCAACACACTCACCTTTAGGATGCATGCTCCTCCTGTGCCAAACCTTTAGCCACTACCCATCTATAGGCTGCTCAACTCAGTCTTTAACACCCTCCATCTTATGTTTTAGTTTTTAAATAGAACTTCCCCAAATATGACTAAGAATTGCTGGCTTTGCCTGAACCCAGAATGCCCCTAGTATGTTGGCATCAGAACATATAGCTCAATAGGCATCTTACATGATCAGAATAAAGACAAGACAGAGTTAAGCCAAAACTATTCATGTTGGTGGGGAAAAAAATCCAATTCTCACTTTAGGAGACCTACAAGGTCAAGGGTTCTGTGTAATGTCTTAAGTATAACCTCGCTGCCTCACATATGCTTTAGCCTGCTTAAGTATAACTTGTACCAAATACTACTTATTCTCTTAGTTTATATTTGATGACCCATGCTTACCCTAGGACTTGGTTTGCTTGCATTAGTGGTATTACACCATGCATGTTTTACCACATTATGACCCAAAGCCCACCTGAGCTGTGCATCTTAAGTCAAGTTTTTCCCCAACTATATTACTTCTCTGGAGATGGAGGTAATATTTACCTTGGCCTTTTTGACTTCAGCCCTCCAAAGCAAGTGGCTCCTGAATGGATTCCTGTCCTGTTAGGCAGAGGACTTGTGGGATCAATCGCAATGGGAACATCAGCTCTCCATACATCAAACCAAAACTTCAGAGATTTCAGTGCCCAGACCGATACTGATTTGGCAACTTTAGAAAAATTTGTCAGTAAATTGGTCTATTGCTTTCAGGCTATGTTGGAACATATAACTCTGAAATATTGCAAAAGATGTGATATGATTCACTGCAAAGATTATAATATACTCTTGGTTACTTTTTTCTCTTAGAAGTTTCATGAGCTAAAGTTAATGGCTCTATTTTTCAACCATTCCACTCCACAGCATGACTAAATTGGTTTATTAAAATGTTAAATGCACACTGATTTAAACACTTTGGAACGAGGAGAGTTTTATCTTATACAACCAATATTCCAAGGCTAATCATCTGGCATGGAAACACTTGGGTAGTTCGCAGAGACTGAATATTAAGATTTTAAGAAAAATATTTGTAGTATAGTAAAATAATACCAAGAAAGACTTTATTTTATAAATGCAAAATGTTTGAACATTGATAGCTTCCATATATTTTGTTAAAATTAAAACTGTCATTAATATTTTATTTATTAACAGTCAATAACAATTTTATACCACCCATTTACATTGTTTATTGTAACTTTTTGGGATACAGAGAAATGAATTCAGATATACTGAAATATTTCAATTATAACAAGTATGGTAAACCTTAACACATTTTGAGAAATCAGACTACTTAAATATGTTGTTTTCCCTATTCTCCTACCCTCCCTTCAATCAAAATATATCACATATAGGTATAGATTTTCTTTCCTTCATTTTTCTTTTTCTTTCTTTTTTTTTTTTTTTAACAGAACTGGGGATTGAACTCAGTCCCTTGCGCTTGCCAGACAAGC
>NW_004524975.1:170902-178783 GCF_000260255.1 Octodon degus | reverse complement strand
GTAGCACCTGGGATTGATATTCTAAATAGGTATCAATCACCTAAAAAGACCTAAGTGAGTCACCAGCCCAGTCCCCATTTGCCCCTGGGCGTAATCAACTTTACCTGAGCAATGCTGCTTGCAATCCCATTGATTGACCATAGTTTTATCCCACCCCACTTCCACCGAAGCAAGACCTCTTCCTCTCACCCATCCAGCGCGGCCCCACCCCAAAGCAGTTGCCTTGGGTGGCCAGGGATGGCGCCTCTTCCTCTCTACCTTAACCCCGCATGGTTTTGCTCTATAAAAATAAACTGAAAAAGACAGCTTTTTGGGCAACCCACTCTGGTGCCCCCTTCTGTCCTCTCTGAGACAGAAGCTTTTTCCCCAATAAAATATTCTCTCAACCTCTGTCTGTTCCCAAAATCCACCCCTCGGTTTTAGAGAACACGAACTCTGGAGTTTTACCTCCCTGTATCACTGGGACCTTTTTAGGTCCAAAAGTCTCATAATCCTTAAGGGCATCACCAACCCTTTTCTATCACCTCTGATCAATAATTACTTCAATAAGGAACCATGGGCAAACTTGTTTAATATATTCAAAATATTGACACAAATCCTTAATTTTAACCTTACTCCTCACGCCTTTAATGCTTTACTCAAACTTTCTATATATCTCATTCACTTAATGCCTGTCCATTGTCAAGGGAAAGGGGAAAGGGGTGGCGTCTGCTTACCGAGGTTCAGACGTTGCAGCAGGCAACTACAGCGCAGACCTCTTTTATTCTCTTTTGCCTCTTTTACTCTCTTGCCCGCTTTCTCTTTTTCTGGCTTTCTCTTGCGTGTGCTCTCTCGGACGGTTCCATCACTGAATCCTCCGTACCAGATGCCTCACTCGCTGGGCCCCACTTGTCCTGAACCAGCAGATCAGTCAACAAAGGTCACCTAGGGGAGGAGCGGGGAATTGAAGAGGGGACAAAGGACAGGAGACGTGAGAAATGGAGGCAAGACAAAGATTCCGATCAAGCCTCGTTTATTTAGGGGAGGTTCTGGGTATATATAGGGGGTGATGGAATGAGGAAGTCTAGGCTCTTGGGGTCAGCAGGTATCTAGGCAACGGGGAGGGTGCAACCCCTAGGGCATAGCACGTGATTCACAGGGAATGCGCAAGGTGAGAAAGGCCATAAACTTGACTCAGCAGGGGAATAGAATGGATACTGGTTAATGGCTTCCAACAACATATACGTATAAATTTTCCATGTGATTGTTATGTACGTGCAAAATGCACCAATAACTTAATTAGAAAGAAAACTCGAGGTTTCAGAACTCAAAGTCTCTAAACCCAGAGTATCTGGAGTCTCCCCCAGAGATGGTTTACAAACCAGGAGAGGCCTAGAACTTCTGTTCCTAAGCCAGGGTGGCCTCTGCTTGACTTCTTCTCCCAGCATATTGGGGTGCACATAATATCCCTCGACTGGTGGGTTAACACCTGCTTCAGGTACTTGGCCACACTGATGGGACTGGTGGACTTGATCTTGCAGAGAAGATGCCTCAGCATTGGCATCACACGGTTGTCCTCTGCAGGCACACTCCCTGAGCTGGAGTATTTCCCTCTCCAAGTACAGAGAATGACTGAGGCAGGAGCCAAGCCGCTTAGTACAGCTGTCAGGCTGAGGATCTCTCAAGGCCTGCAGGTAGTTTCATTGTATGAAAGAGAATTGACAGGGTACTGGGCCTGGGCTTTAAGGGAGCATGCACGCAGGAGGCGTGAGAGGGAGCATGTGCACTGGGAAGGCGCCCCTGCAGTGTGGGAAGGGTGAGTTCAGCCACTGAGGCCTTTTCCCCTATGGTGGCCCAAAAGGGCAGCTGGTGACCAACTGCCTCCTGTAGGGCCTCTGAGGAAATCCATGAATGTAGGAGGAAGGAGCCCATAGAAGCATGTCCAGAGCAGCCTTGGAAGGCCTGCTCCTAGGAGCCCACACAGGAGAAGCAAGTGCGGATGAGCAGGCCCAGAAGCTGGTGCCCAGAATTGAGAAGTCGTGTGACCTGCAGTGGCCCAGGAGCCACTATGACTGGGCGCTGGGCATTGATGAGTGGGCATGAGGGCACAGGACCTGAAGGGGCGCTTTGGTCTCCAGATAATGGGCAGACAGGGGCAAGCTGGAGGATCTGGAGCTTCCTGGAGGATGCTGGTCTCAGCACACTTGTGTGTACAAAAGTTACCTTAGGCCCTGGGAGACAGGTCAGTGGACTGAGTGCCTGCTTAGGCAAACACAGGGACTAAGGCTCCATCCCAGGCACCCCGTGTCACATCAAGCTGTGTATGAGATGCATTAAAAAACAGAAGAGAGAGGCCAGCAACCATCACCATATGCCATGCCAGCTCTGCCTTCAGGGTGGGTCACACCAGCCAGAGACCAGGTGGAGTGCTGCATGCCTGTAATCCCAGCACTGGGGAAGCCGAAAGCAGGAGGATCACTAGGAGTCCCAACTTAATGGTGAGACCCTGCAACAACCATATACATAAAAAAGTTTCCTAGTTTTGTTAGGGCTGCTACTCTGACTTCTGTGCCTCTTCTGCTAGAAGTGTGGCGCACCTGGCCCCCCTGTGCTTTCACCATAGCTCAGGGCAGGACTAGCCTCTTCAGGCACTTACCATTACATCTCTGGAAACTACCAAGCACTTCCATACAGATGATTAGATACACTTAACTGCTGTCAGACTAATGTGGATGGTAATCAGAAACTGTGTTACTGACTTGTTTTATTTTTATTTTTTTCTAGAAAAGTATGTCTCTTTTTTTCAGCAGTAAAGAAAGAAATCATGTCAGTTTTCAGAAAAATAGATCTACCTGCAGGAAAGCAGCAAGGTAAGTAAAAATATTCAGACTGAATAGTGAACCATCACGTTTTCTTTTATCTGAAAAATAAAAGTAAGTACAAGTTTGCAAGGAGGGATGACAAGAATCCAGAAGGTATAATTTTGTCACTGGGAGAGGGCTTCCCTGGGGTGCAAAAGGAAAAGGAAGAGTGGTGGATAGGATTGAAAGAGATAAAGATAGGCTAAATGCACACACACTCTGCCAAACAAACATGCCGTACTGTAATACT
The DNA here is from genome assembly GCF_000260255.1 of Octodon degus. NCBI lineage: Eukaryota > Metazoa > Chordata > Mammalia > Rodentia > Octodontidae > Octodon > Octodon degus. Next base: position 175,693 of record NW_004524975.1, on the reverse strand, counting down.
AAGAAGCACTAATAGAAATAAAAATAAAGTATGTCAACATTTTATTTCTTTATTATTTCTTTAAAGTGACTACATTGTTTTTACAAACATTACTGTGGTACCTTCAGTTTAAGAAGACCGCTGAATGATAATGCGAGCAAGACACAGGTAATATCTGCTGTTGCAATTTCTTTTCTTTTTTCTTTTTTTCTGTGTGTTTTAAGGGAAGGGTCTATGGGGTGTTTAGAGTCTCACTAATAGATCAGACTCATAGTGATCCACCTGTTTACAGCCTCCTAAAAGCAGGGATTATATGGTACGCCACCATGCCCAACCTCAATCACCGACTCAGGGAGTGCTGGCAGTGGGGCTGGCATGGTAGGCTTGGGGATTGAACCCCTGGTACCTGCAGGTGCTTAATCTGTTGAGGTATTTGGCCAGTCCCTTGTAATTAATACTGCAAATTCATTTGATCTTTATCTAGTGGTAAGTGGTACTTTGAGACAAATTATTATTTGTGGTGTGAGCTCTTTGACCAGAAGATAGCAGTGATGATGATACTAAAAATGGAGGGGACATTTAATTGATTGATTAAAAATATTGTTTTTTTAAAAATTTATTTATGTGTGTGTGTGTGTGTGTGTGTGTGTGTGTGTGTGTATGTGGCCAGCTCAGCCCACCAGGGGGGCGCGGCTGGCTGGCATGTGGTGCTGGGGGATTGAACCGCAGTCCCTGTGCTTTGCCAAGCTTGTTCCAAGTAGGTGCCTTAGACCACTGAGCTATCTCACCAGCCCCTAAAAATATTGTTGCTGTTGAACATAGTTTCTTTATATATTAATTGCAAATGGCTATGTTTGTGTGAAAGTAAAGACTAAGTGTGAGCATGGAAGTACTGACCAAGGCAGTAAGTCTGCAGAACGAGTCTCAAGCACTAAGAAGTATTCTCCATGGGCCTGTGGGCCTACGCTGCTATGTGAATGGACACAGTGACACAGGAAGTGTTTCAAAAGTCTGTTGTATCAACTAGTCTACTGAGATTGGTTCCCTGAGTTGCTATTTTGGATGTTGTAAGGCCCAAATAATTTTTAAAGTTCAAACTCCAGTTAAAAGAGACCACCCACCGGTTTATAGCCATAGGGCTTGAGTAACCCATACTCCAGAAACTCCAGATGGAGTTATAAAACCTCAGGCCAAACTAAAAAGAACATTACCTCCAGGCTTAGGACATTCTTCAGAAAAGGTCGCAATGTCCGGCTAAACCCACCGGATCTCGACATACCCCCAGAGCCACGGGATTAGCTCATAGTTATCCTTTACTTACCCCTTCTTAGTTTCCTTAAAAAGTCATATATTCTCAAACCCACCAATTATTGTAAAAGTCAACCTAAACTGACCAATGCGATCTGCTTCTGCACCTTGCTTGCTCCCTCCCCATATTGTTGTTTTTGTCTTTAAAAACTGTGCCTGCCATGCTCAAGGCATGCTCTGTTCCTCCGTGTTCAGACCGCCCTACGTGCATGTAGATAATAAAACTTTCCTTTTGCGATTTGCATGAGAGACCAACTCTTGGGGTCTTCCTTCGCAGCGACTCGACCCTTACAATGTGAGTGTTTCATCAGCATCAACACATGTTGTTACACTGGTATAACTACCCACACTGCTCTGTAGCGGAGTGTGGGAAAGGGCTGGGAGATGATCCCAGTGGCTCAGGGTGGCTCAGAAAATATCGGAGAGACTCAGAGACACTCGGAGAGGCTCGGCAAGGTCATGCAGAGAGCTGAGGGAGGCTGGGAGAGGTTCCGAGAGGGATCCAAGAGGCTCGGAGGGCCGAGGAGAGGCTCGAAGATTGCTCGCAGAGACTCAGGGAGCCTTAGAGAGCCTAGAGATGGCTCAGAAAGGCGTGGAGAGGGTAGCACAGCAATCTGAGAGGATGGTAGTTGCTCGGAGATTCCTTTGAGAGGTTTGGAGAAGGTCGGAGAGTGCTTGGACATGCAGAGAGCCACGTATAGGTTCGGACATTGCTTGGAGAGAATCGGAGAGGCTCAAAGAAGCTTGCAGAGGAATAGGAGGGATTCTAGTTTCTCAGAGATTTTTCAGAGAACATCGGAGAGGGTCGGAGAGGGCTTCCAGCGATTCGTACACCTTCGGAGAGGGCTCGAAGTGCAGCGGAGAAGGTATGGAATGGCTCGCAGATTTTTGGAGAGGCTCCGGGATGGCTCAGAGATCCTTAGAGTATGCTCAAAAAGGTTCGGACAGCCCTCTGAGAGGCTCAGAGTGGCTGGGAGAGGACACAAGAGCTCTCAGAGAGGATCGGAGCTGCTCGGGATTGATTTGGAGAGGTTCAGCGAAGGTCAAAGATTGCTAAGGGGGCTGGGAGACGGTCCAAGTGTGATAGGAGAGGCACGGAGAAGGCCTGAGAGGGATCCCGTGGCTCAGAGACGATCTGAGTGTGCTAGGAGAGGAGCGGAGATGGTCTGAGAGGGTTCAGGGCAGATCGTAGACTCTTAGAAAGTAATGGAGCAGCACAGACATGGTCGAAGAGGGCTGGAAGCAGCTCAGTAACTGTTGCAGAGGCCTCAGAGCAACTTGCAGACTCTGGGAAAGGATGGGGCGGCTCCCAGACTGTCGGAAATGATCGGAGAGCCTCGGAGAGGTCTTAGAGAGTGCTTGGAGAGGCTTGCAGGGGTCCACTAGAGTGCTCGGTTAGGCTTGGAGAGGTCCAGCAGAGTGCTCGGAGAGGCTTGGAGATGTTCGCAGAGGGCTCAGAGAGGAACTCCTGGGCATGGAGAGGCACGGAGAGTGCTACGAGTGGTCTCGGAGAGACTCGGAGAGCCTTGGAGAGGCTCATAGAATGCTCAGAAAGGCTTGGAGAGGCTCGCCGAAGTTCGGAAAGGGCTTGCAGAGGCTCAGAGAGACTCAGAGAGGCTCAGAGTAGCCTGAGAGGCAGAGAGGCCTCCAAAACCAGGAGGTGGAAGGTAAATTGCAATACAGTAGAGGCCTGGGAAACACAGAAGTTGAGCCAGGAAGATAGCTCAGTAGAATAAGCACTTAACTGGAAATACCAAGGGCCACAGTTTAATGCCCTGTTCCAGGAGACGCGGAGGAAGCAGACATTGAATCATTTTTTTTTAAATATATCTTTTACAATGTCTTTTACTTCTCCACTTTGTTTCAGTCCATTCCAAACGTCATGTGATATAGAACAAATTTATTAATAGCTGTGGTGGCTTCCTGGAACCTTCTCATTCAGCCATAAGTAAAACTTATCCTCTGTCTAAATAATATTCTGGCACAATGTAATTTGCAGCACGTCTCCATCATTCACTTACGTTGAACACGTGGAATAGTGTTAAACAATCTTGGTTCTTTGTGTGTGTGTGTGTGTGTGTGTGTGTGTGTGTGTGTGTGTATTTGGCCAGCTCAGCCCACCAGGGAGCGGGGCTGTCTGGCCTGTGGTGCTGCTGGATTGAACCGTGGTCCCTGTGCTTTATTAAGCTTGTTCTAAGTAGGTGCTTTAGAACACTGAGCCATCTCACCAGCCCCAATCTTGGTTCTTGAACTAATGAAATGCTTTAAAATTGTTGATTCCGGTCTGGTCAAATAGCTCACTGGATCAAAGCACCTGCGATCTCCCGTTTGCATCCCAGGGTCTGGGGAGGCAGCCTCTCCAATGGGATGCAGGGAGAGGTCAAATGACACTGGGCATGATGGCATGCTCCTGTAATACCAGCTCTCAGGAGGCTGTAAACAGCAGGATCACTACGAGTCTGATCTAGTCCAAAAATACAGAAAAAGAAAATAAAGTCAATTTCACAAAATTCTTCAAAGCTATTCCTTTGTCGGGAACATTGTTAACTTTCCCAAGCTTACTAAACCTCTAACATAGAAGATGAGGGTGTGACAAAACTAGCTGCGATGTGGTGTAGCAGAAAGCAAGAATGAAAACCAACAGAAGCTTCTGCAAGGAGGAGCTGGAAGGCAATATTTATTAGGTTACAGGCCAGGGAACAAAGAAGTTGTGCCAGGAAGATAGCTCAGCGGAATAAGCGCTTCCCTGGCAAGCCAATGGGCCTGTGTTCATTTCGCAGTTGAGGAGGCGATGAGGTTGGTTGAGTCTCAGAGAGGTGCGGAGAGGACAGGGACAGGGCTGTCAGGGGTAAGGTGAGGTTTGGAGAGGATCGGAGAGTCACAGAGAGGCCTCGAAGTTCCTGGATCGGGTCGGAGAGGGCTCCGAGGGGCGTGCAGAAGGCTCAGTTACACTCGGAGAGCGTCGTAGAGTGTGGGAGAGTGATGGGAGACGCTCGCAGAGGCTCGGCGAGGTCACGGAGAGGGATGAGGGAGGCTGGGAGAGGTTCCGAGACGGCTCCGAGTGGCTCGGAGGGCCCCGAGAGGCTCGAAGATTTCTCACAGAGACTCGGGGAGCCTTAGAGAGCCTGGACATGGCTCCGAAAGGCGCGGAGAGGGTAGCAGAGCGCTCTGAGAGGCTGGCCTTTGCTCACAAATTCCTTTGAGAGGTTTGGAGAAGGTCGGAGAGTGCTCGGAGGTGCGGAGAGCCACGCATAGGTTCGGTGATTGCTCGGAGAGACCCACAGAGAATCGGAGAGGCTCAGAGAAGCTTGCAGAGGAATAAGAGGGATTCCAGTTTCTCAGAGAATTTTTATAGAACATCTTTTAGTATCCTGTGTAAGGTAGGCTTTGTCATCGTGAAATTTTTTAGCTGTTCTTTGTCATGGAAGTATTTCACTTCTCCATCAAACTTGAAAGAGAGTTTGCAGGGTATAGTAGTCTGGGCTGGAATTTGTTTTCATAGAG
>NW_004524975.1:169209-170802 GCF_000260255.1 Octodon degus | reverse complement strand
CTTATTCTACTGAGCCATGTTCCCAATCACATATTGTCCCGAACCAGTGGGTCAGTCAATGAAGGTCACCTGGGGGAGGACCGGGGAATTGAAGAGGGGACAAAGGACAGGAGACATGAGAAATGGAGGCAAGACAAAGATTCTGATCAAGTCTCGTTTATTTAGAGGAGGTTCTGGGTATATATACGGGGTGATGGAATGAGGAAGTCTCGGCTCTTGGGATCAGCAGGTATCTAGGCAATGGGGAGGGTGTAACCCACGTGATTCACAGGGAATGGGCAAGGTGAGAAAGGCCATAAACTTGACTCAGCAGGGGAATAGAATGGATACCGGTTAATGGCTTCCAACAGATCCCCCTTTACTTTTATATATTTATATAAAATACGGCTTCTTTGACGGCTGATTCCCTTGAGGGGTCAGTGCCTGTCTTTGGTCAAGGCGTCCTCTACATGGACCCAACTCAAACCTTACCTGTTATAGGAGACTAGGATGGCAGAAGGTCCCATTCCTGTCTTAGGCGGTGAGTGGTGTCTCGTGTATGCCCCTCATTACCCATCTCTGGCTAGCCTGACCATCTCACCAAGAGTGGGAGAACTAAGAGGTCTCTGTACCTTCATCATCATAAGCTGTTTGTATTCCAGCGCAGTTTTCCCTTTTAGCCATCTCAAGCCTGTGATAATGGAGTTGTATAGGTTGTATTTTAATGGCATCCAATTTTTTTCAACGAAAGTCATCAACCTATTGAAAAGACAGTCCTATTGCTAAAAATTTTAATCATCAAAAAAGGAAAAAAAGGAACAGCTGTTCATTGAAAGACACACAAACACATTGACACATAAACCCCTTAAGAAAAAATCAAGTGCACTCAAATATTTGGCCAAATTAAATTATAGTAACTGTATTACAAGCTTTAGAAATTTTATAAGTAGACTAGTCAGATTGTGTTAATTTGTCAATTATTAGAGATCTCTTTATTAGAAAAACTTGGAAGAAAATCTTTCATCTATAACTAATATGCATATTTTGTATTTTTATGCTTTTTGTCACCTATTTAGACATTAGAATTCCATTTAGTCAGTTTCTTGAATAGGCCCCAGGGTGATGTTGCCTGGTCACTGTTAACTTCTTCTTTAGGTCTGGCTCCATGGTACAGCTGACAGTACACTCTGGTACCCAAACAGGTTAGTTAGCACTCTCTGGAAAAACACAAACATATCCTTTGCCCCAGGTTAGTTGTGGACTGAGTCCCTTTTCATTCTCCAGTATGCAGTGTTCTCCAAAGGACCTTTTTTCTCTTACCTGATTTGTCTTTCTGTTGCTGTAAAAGGATAAAAATTTAATAGTATATATTGAAAAGTGAAGATGTCAGGATTGACTCTCTTTTGCTTGAACAGAATTTTGATCCTACATTGGCCTTTGGAGGCCATGATTAGGCCTTTTATTATTTAAATAAATGTCAAATCAAGTGACTGTTTAAATCCCATGGCTTTTTACACATTATTTTAAGCCTTTATATTTGTTTGTAAAATATCAAAGCCCTATTTTAATGCCATGTTTAATTTAGGACAGTAAAACAAGCAATCAAACTTATTA
>NW_004524975.1:167832-168914 GCF_000260255.1 Octodon degus | reverse complement strand
TTTTAACAATTTTAAAATTTTTAGCAAAAATGAATGATTAATTGTGCAATATAAGAATCTGTGTGGTTTAAGCAATGGTTTGGTTTGATAGAATTATAACTTTGATTTCTCTGTATAAACAACATCGATTACACCAAACAAAACTTGCAGACTATTTAGCACTGGGGCTCTGTCTTTGGTTCATTTTACTCCATAGGTGTGCTGCCCAACTGCTAGGAGCAGCTTAATGGTATTAGCACCTACAAAGGATTTTCTTGAGCCCAGATTACCTTCGAAAGTACTATCTTGAGCCTTAAGAACTTGCCAAGCCAGCCACATACACAGCCAATGCTAGTGCCATGGCATGTCATGGTCATGACCCATCTACTTAGCACCAGGAACATAGGCCTCTGCATCTGAACCTATCTTGCAGATGTTGATCTGGGTCTGCCTAGGATGAGAGTGGATGGGAGCACGAGGCCCTCCTGATCTCAGTCTGTCCCTTCCCCAAGGCATGTGCCTCCACACTTGGAACCAACCATTTGCAATTTAAAAGAACTGCTTTTTTACAAAACTTTTGTTGTTTACTGCTGACAATAGGGCCAGGCAATGCAGTAACTATTTTAATATACATAATAAAGAGAAGCTGACTTCTATTCTTAATAAGCAGTTAAGTTTTAATTTGAAGAGGTTTAGTAGTAGATATCATAAGTCTGAAAATTCCAGTTTTAATTTTTTAATCTAAACTAGGATGGGGTACGAGATCATTACCAGAGATGACATCTATATCAGGCAATACAATTGTCATGACACACAGTCCTGTCCAGTTGGTAGATAAATATGTGAAGGCCAAACTTCCCCCACATATAAACACATGTCTCTTTTTGGGCAAATAGGGCTACTGTTGTTAAGTATTTGATTGCAGCTGGTGAAGGTAACAAATCCAACATCAACAGTGAAGCTATCATTGTGGAAGCTTCCTTGAACACAGGAAGAATTTTTGAAGGTTACAGGTTGGACCCTAAAAGGGAGGCTAGCACTACAATTTGTGCTTTTGGAGCTTATGATGTCTTGTGAGGTAAGATTAGAAGGGAGAGCGAGGG
>NW_004524975.1:165053-167732 GCF_000260255.1 Octodon degus | reverse complement strand
GCGTGGGGAGGTGCTGCGGAGTGGTGGGGAGCGGCCCGAGGGGCTGGGAGAGGGTCCGCCCCACGCTGCACCTGGGCTGGGACTGGTCCCGCCAGCGCAGGGTAGCAGGAAGCCCTCCACACACTCACCGGACCTGGGCTAGGACTGGGTCTGGGGGTTCCCGGAAGTTGGCAGAAATTCCTACTCACTGGGCGGGGTGATGGAGGTACTTTGGAGTGGTGGGGGGTGGACGGAGGAGGTGGGCGAGGGTCCGGCCCATGCTGCACCTGGGCTGGGAGTGGTCCCGCTGGTGCAGGGTAACAGGAAGCTCTCCACACACTCACCGGACCTGGGCTAGGACTGGGTCAACATATAGATTTTTAGAAAGGTATAAATTAACAAAACTGAATTAAGACAATATAAGATCTCTCCATAATCCAACTTCAACCAATGTAATTGAAAATGTAATAATAATAATAATAAAAAAACCTTACTGGCCAGCCAGATAGCTCAGTGCACTAAAGCAGCTGCTTAGGCAGAGTTCAGTGGCTAGGAGTTCAATCCCAAGCATGCTATGTAGGTCTCACCACCAGGGATCACTGAGATCACTGAGAGATCACAGGGTTGTACTCCCAGAGATTGGGAGGCTAAAAACAGGAGGATAACTATGAGTAAAATTCCATATTGAAACCCTGTATACCCTATAAACCCTATATTAAATTTGAAAAAAGAAAGAAAAAACTACTGACAAAGAAAAGCCCAGGTTCTGATGAATTCTACAAGAAATTTATAGAAGAAGCAATACTCCCAAAATCATTGGAGGCAGGTACCATACTCATACCAAAACCAAAGAAAGATTCAACTAAAAATGAGAACTACAGGCCAATCTCTCTCATGAAGAAAGATGCTAAAATCCCAGCAAATGGAATACAGCAAATCATCAAGAAGATTATATAGCATGACCAGAAAGATTTTATCCCAAGGATGCAAGGATGTTCAACATATGCAAATCTATAAATGTAGTACATTATATCAATAGAGCCAAATCCAAAAACCACATGATCATCTCAAGCAAGGCAGAAAAGGCTTTTGACAAAGTCCAACACTCATTCATGTTCAAAGTCCTACAGAAAATTGAAAACATGGCCTCTACCTCAATCTGATAAAAGCCATTAATGCCACTCCAATTGCTAACATAGGGGCCGGGGAGATGGCTTAGTGGAATAAGCGCTTCCCTGCCAAGCGCAGGTGCCTGAGTTCAATCCCCGGTTCCGGAAAAAAAAAAAAAAAAAAAAAAAAAGTGGTTTTCCAATTGCTAACATAATTCTAAATGGGGAAAAACTGAAATCTTTTACTCTCAGATCAGGAACAATACAAGGATATCCTCTATCACCACTCCTATTCAATATAGTTCTGGAATCATTAGGTATAGCCATTATACGAGAGAGACATAAAAGGAATAAGAATAGGTAAAGAAGAAGTTAAACTACCATTATTTGTAGATTACATGATACTTTACTTGGAAGACCCAAAAAACTCCACCAAGAAGATACTAGAATTAATACACAAATTCAATAGCATAGCAGGATACAAAGTTAATACTCAAAAGCCATTCCTCTACACAGATAACAAACATAATGAGAGAGAAATTGAAGAAACAATACCTTTTACAATAGTATCCCAGAAAATGAGATACTTAGGAATTAATTTAACTAAAGAAGTCAAATCCAAAAACCACATGATCATCTCAAGCAAAGCAGAAAAGGCTTTTGACAAAGTCCAACACTCATTCATGTTCAAAGTCCTACAGAAAATTGAAAAGATCTATTCAATGAAAATTACAGTATTCTGAAAAAAGAGATCATAGGGGATTTCAGAAAATGGGAAGACATTATTTGCTCCTGGATAGGAAAAATCAATATTGTGAAGACGGTCATACACCCAAAATTGTTATAGAGATTTAATACAATACCTATCAAATTATCACCAACATACCTCACAGAACTAGAGAAATCATTCCTAGAATTTACTTGGAACCAGAAAAAACTAGAATAGCAGAGGCAATCCTGGGCAACAAAGGCAAGGCAGGAGGCATTGCAATCCCTGACTTGAAATTATAGCACCAAGTACTGTGATAAAATCAGCATGGCATGGGCAAAAGAAGAAAAAAGACCTGAGGATAAATGGAATAGATAAGAAGATGCAGATATAACTACAAACACATTCAGCCATCTTATCTCTGACAAAGGGACAAACATGTTTACTGGAAGAAAGATAGCCTCTTTAACAAATGGTGCTGGAAAAATTGGCTCTGTAGATGCTGAAAACTAAAACTTGACCCGGGTCTATTACCATGTACTAAACTAAAGTCAAATGGATTAAAGATTTAAACATTAAAGTAGAAACACGAAGTCTCCTTGAATAAAAGTAGATGGAAATCTTGAAGACATAGGGGTAAGCAAACATTTCATGAACAAAAATCAAACTGCACAGGAAATACCTAAAAGAATCAACAACTTGGACCTCCTCTTACTGAGAAGTTTGTGCATGTCATAAAAAATCACCAGCAGAGTGAAAAGACAACCAACAAGTTTATAAAAATATTAACTAACAAGCACTCAGACAAAAGTTTTATATCTAGAATTTATAAAGAACTAAAACCATTAGGGTCCCAAATTTAAAGACCCAATCCAAAAATGG
>NW_004524975.1:164061-164603 GCF_000260255.1 Octodon degus | reverse complement strand
CCTTCTCCACTGCTGGTGTGAATGTAGACTGGTGCAACCATTATGGAAATCAGTGTGGAGAATCCTTAAAAAACTACTGGAAATCCCATTCAGACCAGCTATCCCTCTACTGGAAATTTTCCCAGAGGAACTGAAAACGTCATATCATAATGGTATATGTGCACCTAAGTTTATAGCAGCACAATTACTGATAGTCAAATCTTGGAAACAACCAAGATGCCTGTCACCTGAGGAATGGATGAAAAACATGTAGTATTTTTACACAACAAAGTATTACTCAACTATAAAGAAAAATAAACTTGAAGCTTTCATAAGTGGATGCAACTTGAAGCTATACTCATAAGTGAAATAAACCAGACCCACATGTGTAAATATGATATTGTCTCCCTAGTATACAAATGCAAAACAAGAAATGAAAATTGAAAGGTATAACACAGTTAAAGGGAAAGAGAATATAAAGTTTAAACGACAAAGAAGAGAAAAAGGAGAAAAGTTAGGAAATATGCCAGGGGCAAAACCATACATTTATATGATAACAAGAA
>NW_004524975.1:156812-158199 GCF_000260255.1 Octodon degus | reverse complement strand
GAACCACAGAAAACAATTGAACAATTAATTATCACTGTTATTGTTGGCTCTGTGGTTGTTTTCTTTTTCTTTTTTTTTCTTTTTTTTTTTTTTTTCACAACCGGGGATTGCCCTTGCCAGGGAAGCGCTTATTCCACTGAGCCATCTCCCTGGCCCATATATTTTCTTCTATATCATCTTCATATCTTTTTGGTAAACTCATAAATTGGATGGATTCATTATTTTTCTTTTATTTCACTACTCTCATTACTAAGAGAAATCTGACCAATAAAAATAACTTAAAAATGCCTTTTATGAATTGATTCCAGCTAAGAACTTTTTCCTTTAAAAAGAAAATATACAAAAAATTTTCCCTCTCTCTACATTGTCTCTTCACTCTGCTGGTGATTTGTTTGCTGTGCAAAAGCTTTTTAGTAAAATGAGATTCAAGTTGTTGATTTTTTGTAATATTTCCAATGCAATTAGGGTTTTGTTTATAAAGTCTTTGCACCTATGTCTTTAAGAGTTTTACCTATTGTATCTTTCAGTAGATTTAATGTTTCTGTTTCAATATTTAGATCTTTTATCCATTTTGATTTTACTTTAGTGCACAGTGAGACACTTATATGTAGAACGTACAAAGAACTCAAAAAAACATATCCTTCAAATGTAAAAGCCCAATCAAAAAATGAGCACCTGAAATACATACACACCTCTCAGATGAAGAATTACAATTAGCAAATACATATATAGAAAAAAATGCTCACTATCACTGGTCATTCTAGACAGGCAAATTAAAACAATGCTGAGATTCCATCCCCAGAAAGAATGGCTATCATTCAGAAGCTACCAATAACAATTACTGGAGGAACTATAGGGAAAAAGGAATCCTTATTCACTGTTGGTAGTGTAGATTGCTACAACCACTGTGAAAATCAGTGTGAAGATTCCTCAAAATTAGAACTAGAGGTTCCATTTGACTCAGCTATTCCCCTTCTTGGTATCTTTCTGAAAGAATTAAGAGTATTATATCACAGTGATATATACATATTCATAATGTTTACAGCAGCATAGTTTTTAATAGCTAAATCTTACACACAACCAAAATGCCTATCAACTGATGAATAGATAAATAAGATTTTTTAAAAAATAAATGGACTATTACTCAGCCATAAATAATAAATGAGAATTTCTTGATAAATGCATGTTGAGATTATAATCTTAAGACTATATTCTTAAGAGAATAAATCAGATAAACATGTCAAAACCACATTGTTACTCTTATGTGAGAAATTGCAACTGTAAATAAAGAGCAAAATGTGTAATAGATATTAGGAAATAGGAAGAAAATATTCAAATAGAAAGGGAGACTGGGCAAGGGGGAGGGGGAAATGAAGGAAGGGAAAAG
>NW_004524975.1:153874-155667 GCF_000260255.1 Octodon degus | reverse complement strand
CTTTCTTCCCTGGAACATGTTTTGTACCTGGAACAGAATAAATAAAAACTTGAAGTATTTTCAGTGGAATAGATAAAAATATTAAACTACCAAGACAAAACTTCAAATTTTGTCTCTAACAAAATATTTAATAGCTTATTTATAAATTATTCTTGAATACCTTCAAATATATTTCAAGTGTTAGGAAATGTGGTCTTACTTGATAGAATCACCAAGTTTTCTGAACGTGAAAATTCTCATTAAAAATGACTGGCTTAATAATTAAACAATGACACTTGCTTTCAATAAAACTTAATTTTTTTTTCTTCTCCTTTTTACTTTTCACTTCATTAGGTCAACATGTTGAAGGGATGAATGGACTGAGAAGAATGTGGTTTTTGGATTCTAACAGAAGTGAAAAAAATTCAAATCCTGGTCATTATACATTGTGCCACCTTGGAAGATTTATTGTCCTGGTGTGAACTTCAGTTTGCTCACCTGTAAAATGGAGCACTCACCTGTAGCACTGTGCTACAGTGAAGACTCAATGTGATAACATCTGAAAGCACATGACTTTCTTTGCTAGCACAGAAGAGGCCCTCAAAGAAGAGTAGACCTTCTCCCATTCCACTCTTTCCTGTCCCCTTTAAAAGTTTAAAAGGCTGAAAGAAATGTAGACTGGAGATGTCGTTTAGTCCTCCCCCAAGTAGGACTGAAATTTTGGTTGATATTAAACTCCTGGGAAATTTAGTATACATACAAACATCCTGCCTTATTTCAAAAAGCCTGGTCCTTCATGTGCCCTGTTAGCTCTGCAGGTGATGATAGATGAAATTTGAGATGCATCGCTCCTTACACCTGCTCTCCTCAGTCACTTCCCCCTCTGACTCAAATCCAGGAGGGGCACTGTTAGTCTTTTTATGGTTGAAAACACTTGGTGAACCTTCTTTCATTCTATTCAGAAGTCTCCTCAGAGATTTCCCTCATTTATCCATCAGCAAAAGGACCACAAGGTGTTAAACAAAAAGTAGGAGTTGATAGTTTCTAGAGAGTAAATGTTAATCACTCAATTCTAGAGGGGTATACATCAGCAACTGGGATGTATATCAGCATTATATACTCCTCCCTTTAATACTAAACTCTATCCAAACCTTTAGCTAACAAGGACAGCAGGAAATGAGTGAGGCTATGCGGCAATAATGGAGAAGGAACAGAATGAAAAGACATTCGGTGTTTTCACTTGGTTTAACATTACCAATCTCTTAGTTTCAGCGTGACCCAATACTGACAGAAAACATTATATAATCACTTTCACAAGGAAGGAACAGCTCAGTAGATTATTGGTTTACATAAAACAAATTCATAAGCATGTTTCCAATAAGGTAATGCACAGAAAACAATAATGCTAACTTAAAAATAATACTGATTTTAATCAGTTGTTTAATTTAAGAATTTTTGGGCTGGCCAAATAGCTCAGCAGATTAAAGTGCCTGCAAGCAGGCACAAGGCCCAAGGTTCGATCCCCGGGCCTGCTATGCCAGCCCCGCCCCCAAGGTGTGCTGAGGTGGCAATTGAGACTGGGTGTGGGGGCACGCACCTATAACCTCAGCTCTTAGGAGGCTGTAAACAGAAGGATCACTATGAGTCCAATCTTATAGTGAAACCCTGAACACCCTGTAGACCCTTCCCTAAAATAGAATAAATAAATAAATAAATTTCAGAATTTTTATTTTGGAAAGATTTTAATATTTACAACAAATCTTTAAAAAGTCCAAATTCTACCTAACAATATGCTAAGTTCACATAGAGAAATT
>NW_004524975.1:151103-152694 GCF_000260255.1 Octodon degus | reverse complement strand
TAAAGTCTTATTATATGATGCTAGATTAGTCCTCCAGAGACACTTTCATATGCTGCTCCTTTTTATTTCTGTATAGGGAACATAAGACTTTTTAAATCAATGTTCAATGTTCCTTCTGTATAATCAAGATATGAAGACATTCTAAATACCTCTTTTAATCCACAAGGCAATATAAAGTGATTCTGTGTCATTAGAATCTCAGACACTATTCACAATGACAGTATTTGGTTATATAAAATATTAACATTCTTTAAAATATTTGTATAATATTTTATAGAAACATCATTAAATCTATGGACATTTTTAACACAGCTCTGATTGATTCATAATGAATTTAACAGACAGCAGAAAATATGCAAGTACTAAAAACAATAGCAAATTTAAACATATTGATATCAAATTTTAAGAATCCATGAATTTTGTCAGCGCAAGGTGAATTTTTATTTAGAAAAATTATGAGTAACAGTACCAGCACTCCTCTGGAGCAACTGGGAACTCTGCTGACAAGCAAGACATGCTAGTTCTTTCTTTTATGTGAAGACAGAAGTGATCAGGGAGGCAAGGCATAGTAAAAAGAACAACTTAGGAGCTCAGGCAGTTGCCCAGGTGATGGTAAAACACCAAGCTGAAAAACCTGTGGTAGCTAAGCAGCAGCAAAGACTCCCATCCAGTCTCACAGCATCTGTAATAAATTCAAATTGGTAGAATCACAGCACACCCTGGTGACAAAAATGAGTCACCTCTGGCCTGATCAAAGTCACTGAAGCACCATCCAGACTGAAATAAGCTACTGATATTTTTAGATCTTCCTGAGAAAAACAAAACTGGTGAACATGAAAACCTTTATATAATAAAAATGTTACTGCTACTTTAAATCATTTGGCTTAGTCACTTAGCAGTGTGACCCTGCAAATTTTTAGATTGTGACTGAAATTCATACTGAGAATTAAAAGTTATAAGTCCTCATTTTTATAGGGAACCAATATGGATCACATAAAACTATTTAAAACAGTTTTATAGAGTCCTAGCCCAGGTCCGGTGAGTGTGCGGAGAGCTTCCTGCTACCCTGTGCTGGCGGGACCATTCCCAGCCCAGGCGCAGAGTGGGCCGGACCCTCTCCCAGCCCCTTGAGCCGCCCCCCACCACTCCACAGTGCCTCTCCCACCCCACCCGCTGAGTAGGAATTGTTGCCCGGTCCCGGAGCCCCCAGAACCAGTCCTAGCCCAGGTCTGGTGAGTGTGTGCAGAGAGCTTCCTCTTCCTCCTACTTCACCTTGCCCCCTCCAGGCACAGCTCAGGCCTGGCATGCACACCTGAGGTGTAATCCTGCAGCTGCAATCCCTGCAGGGAAGAGTGTAGAGGACAGATCCAACCAGCTAGTCCAGGAGCAAAACATCTCGCCACAGGGGGACAACAGGTTCACCCTTAAGGGAGCAGCAGGAAGGATTGAGCACAGCACCCAGACCCAAGCCAGACGCAGCTGGATAAGTCCAAACTTTGTAGAGCTGCACCTGAACTTCAGTATATGTGAAGGTTATAACTACAGCAAAGATCTACAACAAAGGTCAGAAGACAGTGCTACACAAAATGAC
>NW_004524975.1:145680-146865 GCF_000260255.1 Octodon degus | reverse complement strand
TGTTTGTAAATAGGATCACAAGTCCACTTCTTGTACAACAATTAACCACTAAGAAGAATATATGCAGTGTATTATTTGTGAAACTGTACTTCCGGTTTGATTTGAAACTGTCTCATTGCTATCTGTTTATCAATAAAACTTTGAAAAAAATTAAAAAAATAAAAAAATAAAATAAAATGCTGCTTAGTTATTAAAAACTAAAGATACACTCCGAATAATAACTCTTTATCTCCTACCAAAAAGTATTATTCCTTTTAAGGAAGTCACAAATATTATCCAATATGGAAATATATTTATTAGTTCATATCAGTAATATAGGACGAGATTCCTTTGGTTATACTCGCCAAGGCATATAGCATATTTTGATTATTTTCATACCCATTAATCCTCTCTCCCCCAAACCCTATCCTGCTCTGAAAATCTACCTTCTATCTTTTAGACATCTCTCCAATATGGAAAGATTTTTTTAAACTGTCACTATTTTTTCAAAGTTTCTCTATTCACAGACCTTGAAGATAAAATTTAAATAACACTTGTTATTTCAAAAGAAATTCTTCATTAAGAATATTCTACTTATCTAAAGTAGATACAATTTATCTCAAAAATATGACAAATCCTAATTTGTTCCTATTTGAAGAGTGTCTCTGCTTATCTCAAGAAAAATTGTACAACTTAAACTCTTCTGATTCCTATAAGACAGTAACTGATGGGGCTGGGGAGATAGCTCAGTAGAATAAGTGCTTGCCTGACAAGCTCAAGGACCCGAGTTCAATCCCTGGTTCCAAAATTTAAAAAAAAGACAGTAACTGGTAAGCCTAGTTAATGGGTTATTGATTAACTTCCAAAATAGTGCTATTTTATTTCAGGCCATCAAAATAGGATTAAACTGCTTTAATCAACTGTCCTTTGATAAATGTAGATATATTCCTGATTTAAGGGAAAAAAGTCAAACTTTTTTTTCTTCTGTTCTTTACACTTGATTTGTTTTTTACTGATTTCTGTCCTCTCCAAAGTAGAGCCATTTCTAACAATGTGAGAAAATCTACCTCTTGGTAAACTTGATTGACTCAGTTTGAGTTTACACATGTGTCTTGTAGACATGATGACATCATCGTTTTCCATTTGGAATATATTATAGACTGAACCATTCCCTCCACTACTCATATATCCTAATACAAAGTGGGT
>NW_004524975.1:140687-145345 GCF_000260255.1 Octodon degus | reverse complement strand
CCTTCAGTAATGAATAGTTTACACAGTCCTGGCAGCCTAATGGGGAAAAAAGGGTACAGCAAATCATCAATTAAAATTTAGCTATGAGAATGTGATAAATATACAGCATGTTACAGATTTCACAAATTATACACTGGTTAATTCCACCTAATCTAATCCAGTCTAGTTCAATCTAAACCAATAGCTTACACATGTTCAAAATGATCCATGTTTCATAAGGGTGTGCTGACATGTATAGCGTGCACATATATTCTTGAAAAACTACATATACAAATACATACAAAAACGTGAAAGTTGTTATAAGTAGACAACAGGTAATTTTAATTTGTTCTTTTTTGTTATTGTTGCTGTTGTTTAACCTTTTTTTTTTTTTTTTTTAGAAAACTATGCTTTTTCTGTTTTTTATTCACATGGCCCTTGGGGTCCTATACCATTTATTCTATATCATTATTCAAACTATTATTTGAATTATTGTTCAAAGCCTAAACCCTTCAGATTTTTCAGTGACGTATTTTGTCACATAGACATGCCCTCAGAGGTCCACTAAGACAATAGTCTTTTCCATCCAAGGAATCATCCTTCTCTGCGGAATCCTTGCATTAGACTCCTACAGCTCCTCCCCTTAAGTCCATCAGGCCCAGGTGTCCTCTGGCTGGCACCTGTATTACAATGCACTGGAAGATTTGAGAGTTGTTCTTCAAGAACTAAACCATGCCCCATAGCACCCAGATGCTTGAGCACCTCAGTGGCCCACTATTAACAATGTCTTCTGTATGATCAACTGAAACAATCTTTCCACAGCAATTACAATTTGTCCCATCCAACTTCCCACCCACCTCAGAACTACAATGGTACCTACAGGATTAGCTCCAGATCAATCCCTGGGATACATTTCATGAGGCAAAGTCTTGGTATGAGGTCTTTAAAAATAACGCAGTTGACTATAAAGGGTCCTCTTAGAGATGGAATGATCCTATGATCCTGACATCTCTCTGTTGCCCACGAGACCTCAGGATGTCTCTCTGAGGATTTGGATAACTAATGGTTAAGAGGGTAAAACTTCATTAGTTCCCATGGATGCAGACAAGCAAAACAGGATCCCTAGTGCCATCTGTGTTGAACTTGAGGAAACTGGGCTTCAGCCATTGTTCACTGTAAACCTTACCCAAGGCCAAGCAATGGGAAAATAGGATGTAACATGAAGCCATTATTTTTGGCATAATTACAGATCAGGATTCCAGAGATATGGTTGATTCTCTCCCTGCATGTAAGCAAGGGTATTCACCTTTACAGTGTGAGCCGGAGTAGTCTCTCTGTCATAAAAGTTCTCTGTGCTCTGCTAATGCTTCCTTCTATCCTCTTTAATCTCGAGAAAGGAGTAATTCTTTTATTTATAGTCTCCATCATCTTGTCTTACTCAATAATGTCATAGGGTTCAAATTATACAATCTGTAGACTTTCATATCAGCCCTTTTTGTGTATCAGTTATTTAATTAGGTTCTTAGGAAGAAATTTAGAACATTAATTTATGAGGATAAATTCCACTTGTCAGAGCAAAAATGGATCGCAGGTAGCCCGCCCCAGAGCTGAAGAACAGCTTTGATTTTTGCTAAAATCTGTGAGTCCGCAGCTTTCAGATCCACCTTGCACTGCTCTGAAATCTGGTATCTCTCTTTCTCAGTGTCAAAGATCTCACCCTTGGTATCAAAGATCTCACTCTCCTGTGTTTCTGCAGCTTCTTCTTGAAGTAAGCATCAGTGAGGTGTTTGGGGATTTTCACTTTGCTGATATCAATTTTTGTAGAGGTGGCAATGACAAATTTCTGGTGTGTTCTTCATAGAGGAACATGCTTAAGGCTCAGAGGTCCAGTCACAAGTAGCAAGTCACTGGCCAACTGCTTCAGGAAGACCACTCTCTTGCCTCTGTGATGCCTGGTAAGGATGATCAAGATGGGGCTAGGAGTGATGGTTTCTTGCCGTGGCTCAAGAGCATTCAAGGTACATTTCCAGTAGGGTAGTATCTAGGCATTTTTTGAAGCTTAACCACCCAGGTACCACCATTCTTGTCACCATCAACTGGTTTTGTGATCGTAGCAAGAACTTTCTCTTTCTTTTTTCTCCTCAACCTTTGATTTAGCAGCTGTGTATTTTCTCTTGTTCAAAGCCTTTCTGGAATACATAGCAGATCGGGAGTATCTACCAATTCCTCTAACCAGGACAGGATTTCAGCTGCAGTGGGGCTGCCCCTTCTTGGACTTTTTTGAATTCACCTTACCCTTTTTACCAGTACCACTGGCAGCAGCCTTCTTGCCTTGAGGTTTCTTCTCTTTAGCATCTGGCTTCTCAGTTTTTTCACCCACCATTAGATCCATCTGACACTGAGGGACTTCTGGCTCTTCCCTGAAGTCAAAATAATCATATGCTACTCCTAGCTGTAAGGAAGGCTGGGAATGGAATCCATCATCTCAGTAGCCTGACTGAAAAATCCTCAGTTGTCAAACAGCTCCAAGTTCAAACTGTCCACTACTCAAGCATCTGCTTGTTGTTGACTTTGCTCCATAGTCAAATAGTGTTGTTTAACTTTAGTGAACACGTTATTTTTGTATTTAGAAAGTGATCTTGAGAGTGGGTACATATATATAATGTACCATGTTTCCTTCTTTAACCCCCTTCCCTACTTATGCCGTCTCCCACCCTTCTCCTATAGTTCCCTTTTTCATTCTTATTGATATTAATTCTAGCACATGTTTGTGGCATGTCATGTTTATACTCATTGAGGTTATTAGATTCCTGTATATGATATAACTTTATTCTACTTACTTCCCTTCCACTCATCTTCAACCTTTCCTGTGGTCTCTTGGACCCCTTCCCATTTGCAAGAGATCCATCTCTTTGTCTGTTACTACCCATCTTTTACACTCTCTTTGTATTTATAGCATTTATGCTCAAGTGTCTGGATTATTTCACTCAGCATTATATTTTCCAGGGGCACCCATTTTCATATAAATGTCTGAAATTTGTCCTTCTTTGTAGGTGAATAGTATTTTATTATTTACAGGAGTTTTTAAATCCAATAACATATTAATGGGTATACAGGCTGTGCTTCGAAGACTTCAGTATTAATAATTGGGCTGCTATCAACACTGGTATATATGTATCACTGTAGTATAATATATTAAGTTCTTTGAGTAAGATGCTTAGAAGGAGGATATCTGAATCATATGGAATTTCTAATTTTAGTTCTTTTAAATATCTCCATATTGATTCCCATAATGGTTTTGCTAGTTTACATTTCCACTAATAATGTAGAAAGGTTCCTATATCCTCTATTCTGTTTCATTGATCCACACATCTGCTTTTATTACAATACCATGACATTTTTAATCACTGTTGCTTTGCACCAAATTGTCAATCTGTTTTTTTATGAAATGAAATTCATATAACATAAAATTGATCTTTTAAAGTGATCAGTTCAGTATCATTTAGCATGTTAGCCATGCTGTATAGTCACCACATCTAATCCCAATATATTTTATCACCTCAAAAGAAAATATTATACCCATCAAACAGGATTCCCTTATTCCTTGGTTATTACCATTCTACTATCTCCATTACCTGTTCTGGATATTTTATATGAAGTGAATCATATTTTATTTTACCTTTTGCATCTCATACTTTTTTCATTTAGATACAGAAATATCACAAGCCACATTCAGCTACTTCATATTTGACAAAGGGACCAAAACTGTATTGGCCCTAAAGATAGCCTATTCAATAAGTGGTACTAAGAAAACTGGACAACTGTTTTCAGAAAGTTGAAACTGGACCCATTTTCTTTCACTATGTATTAAATTAAAATCAAACTGAATCAAAGATCTAAATATTAAAACAGAAGCATTAAACTATGGGAGGATAAATAAGTATACCTTTGAAGTGATAGGTGTAAGAAAGGTTTTCTAAAGGGAAAAAGCAGTTGCAAAAGAATAACAGAAAGAATCAACAAATGGAATTACATGCACATCAAATTAAAAAGCTGTTGTACAGCAAAAGAATCAGTAGAGTGAAGAGGCAATATAAAAAGTGAGAAAAATTTTTAACACATTCCTCAGTCAAAGTACTAATATTTAGAATACACCAAAAAACTCAAAAAAATTGAGAGCTGTGATCTGTGGGCTGAAACCTGAATATGCCTATCACCATGCAGAAAGCTACAGTCAAAATGAATCCAAGATTTAAATATTAAACCAGCTTTTTCACAACAGGTTTGCTGTGAGGGCGCAGGTGTAGTGAAAACCACCACTAAATCAAAGCCAACATGAGAAAGGAGAAGACTTACATTAATATCATCATCATTGGACACGTAGACTCCAACAAGTCCACCACCACTAGCCATCTGATCTACAAATGTGGTGGCATCAACAAAAGAACCACTGAAAAATTTGAGGAGGCTGATGAGAAGGGGAAGTGTTCCTTCAAGTATGCCTGTGTCTTGGACAAGCTGAAAGCCTAGTGTGAGCATGGTATCACCACTGACATCTCCCTGTGGAGACTTGAGACCAGTAAGTATTATGTGACCATGAGATGCCCCTGGACACAAAGACTTCATCAAAAACATGATTACAGGCACATCTCAGGCTGACTATGCTGTCCTGATGGTTG
>NW_004524975.1:136505-138212 GCF_000260255.1 Octodon degus | reverse complement strand
TTACACAACGGAGTATTACTCAGCTTTAAAACAGGATAAATTTGAGTCTTTTGTCAGTAAATGGACGCAACTCTTAAATGAAAGAAATCAGACCTGCATGTGCAAACATCATATTGTCTCCTTAGTGTGAGAACCTCAAAGAGAAAAATGGAATCTGATGGATACAATAGACACTGGTAAAAGGGAATGAATTTATTCAAAAGGAAAGAGTTACTAAGTTGAGGAGAAGGACAGGAAAGGGAATGGGGGAAAGAGATATATGTATGCATGTAAGAAAGAAGCAGTTAATGCTTTAATTTGTTTTGTCTCCTTTTTTCAATTGTACTTGTTCACTTCTTAATTTTTTATAATTTCTTTCTTTTTTTCTTCTTATAATTTTATATGCATATATCTGGTAATATGAATGAATAACTGGTTGGAAAACAACACTATGTATTACAACAAATACTGTGAAATTCATATTACTATGTTAAGTGAAAATCGGTTATCACTTGCAATTTTTCTCTTTTAATGCTAATTTGTACTCTCTTTTTTAAAAAAATTAGACCACCTAAAATAAAAGACACAGTCAAGAAATGAAGAAGTGAAATGAACAGACACTTCATAGAGGAAGAATACAAAAGGATAAAAATATATGAAAAACTGTTCAATATCTCTCTGGTCATTACAGAAATGCAAATTAAATCAACACCAAGATTCTATCTTATGCTAGAATGAATAGCAATTATCAAGAAAGCAAAAACTAATAAGTGCTGGTGAGATCATGATTCAAAAGGAACCCTTGATTTGAGTTAAACTACAATTTGAAAAGAAAAAAAGATGACAGGCAGTGTCTAATGCTGAACAACTAATATATTTATAGATACCAGAAACAAGTTTTACGGACTTGACACACTTTAAAAGGAAGAGCATCTGATCTCCATAGAAGCCTAAGATGGAAGAGTCAAAGTGACAAATGTGAAAAGTAAACAGATAGTTATTATATACTTATATGCTTGTACAGAATTTCTACACAAGATACTCTCTGTCCATTTATTGTCTCCTGTTAAAATGTGTACTGTTCCCAGAAACAGACAATTTGTCAGAAGTAAATTTTCAAGTATTTATCCCAACACCCTTTGGAAAGAAACTGTTTCTCTTATTATAGGAGAAAATAAATATGTTTTAATAGGATCATCTTTAGGAACCTTCTTATAGATCTTTTCTGAGAAGTCCCACATTTTTTAATTAATTAATTAATTAATTTACTTATTTGGTACAGCACCAGGATTACAAGTGTGCATGCCCATTTTGGTGGCTGGCATGCATGTTCAGGGTCCTGGGGCCAGCACGGCATGTGGTACCCAGGCATTGAACCCGGGTCCTTGCATTTGCTAGGCAGGCATTTAGACTGCCAAGCTATCTCCCCAGTCCCCCACATTGTTTTTATAAGAAAAAAATGGTTGTAGATTCTGATGAGAGAAGTAATGTGGATGAGTTAGTCAATGACAAAAGAAATAATGGTTAAAATAGTTTTCTGTATTCCCCGCAGGCATAATATTTTTCTAGTTCTTATTTATAAGCACAGATAATTGTACCAGTATGCAGGCATTTTATTTGATCCTCACAATGATTCTAAGACTCTTATGATCTCCATTTTAAAAGAAGGAAACAGCTGGCAAGATAGCTCAGAGGTCTAAAGCACTTGCTTGGGCAAGCTTAGGCAGG
>NW_004524975.1:134208-136102 GCF_000260255.1 Octodon degus | reverse complement strand
CTCATATTTTCATGCAAACAAAAGATCAATACTTTTATTAAAAGACATCTTTTATTTTCATCATTTCAGGTAAAAGATCAATAGAAAAGCATCCAGGGGTTAGCAGAAGAAAATGTATCTGTAGAAGTGTTTCCTTTCTTCAATCAGCAACAAACCAAAATTAACCAGCAACAACACAATACAAAATTTCAGTAGGTTTAATCAGATCAAATAATTCCACAGTCAGAATACCATTCATGTTTCATACAACCAAGAATTTCAAAAGATAAGAAATGCAATGAATATTTTAATAAAAACTTCACTACTTCAAAATTACAGAAAAGACTGGTGCTAAAAACCTCCAAAGTGGGGCAGGGGAGACAGCTAAGCTGAATAAGTGCCTGTCTGGCAAGTGCAAGGTCCCAAGTTCAGTTTCCCATAACCAAAAAAAAAAAAAGTTCAAAGTCCAACCTACAGCATCAGTTTCATGACATGAAGTACAAGTCTCTGCTGAATTATTAAGTATGACAAGTAGCACATGGAATTAAATCAAAGATAAGAACTATCAGGAGACCTGAGTCTACTTATGCTTCTGCCACATGTGGCCTTCATGTCCTTGCCTGTGTTACTTCTTCCCTGTAGGCTGTTTCCCCATCTGTAACATGAAATGTCTGTCCTGAATTACCTTTCTATTCATTTCAGTCTTTAAAATTATATGACACTCTGTGACAAGATCACTTTCTAACTTCTTAATCTATAATGACTATGAGCTCTTGACAGTATCAGAATTAGAGTTTTCTCATTTCCACACTTACAAAGCTTAAATTAAGCTTTAATAGATATGACACCATATTTGAACAAATTATCACATATTTACATTATGACATCAAAATACTGCCTTAAATTAAGCATAACTACAGCTCACTCTATATAAAACCCAAGCTTTCCTGTTCAATCAAACAAGAAAAATGAATACATACACCTTCCTTTCTAACATTAAAAATTTTCTTAGTGTAGGCTATATCACATAAAATTTCAAATGAGAATAGCAAAAACAACTAGGCATACAGTAAGCTCTTAACATTTAAAAGTTAAAAAAATAAATGATCTCTAGTCTAAGAATTTCCTTATTCAGAATTATCTTTTTATACATTTATGTACCATGCAGCTCAGACTCTTAGTGATCATCCTGTTTTCAGCCTCCCCTGTGTTGGGATTACCATGCCTGAACTCTGTCACAGGCTCAGCATGCCCCAGGAGCAGAGCTGTTGTGGCATGCAGGACCCGGGATCAAACCCCTGTCCCTGCGCTTGACAAAGCAGGCACTTAGTCTGCTGAGTTATCTCACTGGCCCTCAAGATGTTTTTAACATTGATTCAGATATGCTACAGAAATTGCTGGAGCATCAATAGTAATAAAATGGTAGATGTCAAAACCATCAATTGTCAACTTGTCATTTATAACATACTTTTGAGTTCAATAATGGACTCATGGAAGAAAACTGAACACTCATCCTCTTATAGAAGCCTTTTGAGAGAAGATCATTATAATTGAGAAAAATTTGTAAATTTGTAGACAGTAAGCTAGGTCTAGATCCTCCAGAGAATTTGCAAGAATTATGAGACAAAGATGAAAAATCTGGAAAAGGTATTTTTTTCCATTAATTATAGAGAAAAATAGGGGCCAGTTCTAGGATCTTTTTTCCATTGTTGCACCCCTACAATATTACTACTTAAAAATTAAATTTAAATGTTCTATTCAAACATCAAAAAGAGTGCTTTTGTAAGCCAGAAATTCCCTATTTTTTCCTAATGATGGGTTCTTTCTATTTTCCCTTAGTTAAGCAGCAATGGCATGAGGCATTGTTCAGGTTGAAAGTTTATAAATTACTATGCAGAAAGGATGTCAGTGACAG
>NW_004524975.1:131368-132738 GCF_000260255.1 Octodon degus | reverse complement strand
ATATGTAATTATGAGCTTTGAAGAAATAATTTCTGTTCAATATTTTTCACTGTGGAAGCTATAAAACAGGTTCAGAGCTAGAAATGTCTAATGTGTAAAGAAGAATTATATTCACAAGATTATCTAACATATTTTAATAACTACTTCAGCAATGAATTAAGTTAATAATTTATTTTATTCATAAATTTTCATACATAAAAAAATAAAACATGATTTGATATCATAACCATACAACATGAATGCAGTGTACAAATATTTAAGAAGGAATTGAATAAACAAATAGAATCATAAGAGAAACTGGTTTATGCATTTAAAATAACTTATTTATAAGTGTCCTCAGAAAGCTTAAGACGGTCTCTTCAACCCAGCAATAATGGACACGTTTCTGAATTAATTTCCACCTGGAAACCCAAAGGATGAGAACTCTGTGTGATAAATTAAGTTGCCAAATGAAATGGATTAGCAATCAGTGAAATTGCCTGATAAGCTGTCAGATCCATTTTGGATTGGGATTCATCTTTTTTCTCCATCTGTTCATTAAACTCCAAGTTCATAGCAACTCCAATGACTGATTGCACATTAACAAGCTGTTTATGTGGGGAGGTGTAGCTAACTTAGTCAACACCCTATACTTACACATTCATTTCAACATAATTCTCTGGTAGTTTATTCTGTTCATAATCCCAATGTTGCAAATATAACTCTACCCTAAAGTTTAATTTGGGACATGACAGAGATGTGATGTGTCATGAAATTAAAACTTAACAAAGCAAATCAGATTACAACTCAAGGTCAAAAGAAGCTGGACAAATTTCAAGCTATAAAATTGCTACAGAAATGAAACAAGTAGTGAAACAGTGGCTGCTTTTACCTTGATAGTTTCAAAAAACAAAATATTTTTACTTCTTTATTCTAAAAATTGGTTGTTTCTACAACTAGCAAGCTAAATAATGTCAAAAATAATTATCAACCTTTCTTATCAAAATTATCAAATCTCTTCACATAACACCAAGTTTAACAAATCCTCGTCAATCACAAAGCATCACACTTGGCTACAGATAATACTGTTTTTCTCAAATATCAAGCACTGTTTCATCTTTCAATATATAGAATTCTCTTCATCAAGGACCTATCCACCAAAAACAAAGTTAATAAGATTGGTAAAGTTTTCTGAAATTTCTAAAATTTAAGGGCTTTACACTTCATTAAAATTTAAAGATATCTACTGTCTACTAGTATGCTATTTCTCTCTACTATTTATATAGTCTGATTTTCATATGAATTAATGATTGCAATTCAGCAATCTCTTTTCCCTCTTTCTACACATAGCAGAACTTAACTACAGAAAAATTAAGTAAAGAAACCTCTAT
>NW_004524975.1:128978-130303 GCF_000260255.1 Octodon degus | reverse complement strand
GTACAGGGTCTTACTACACAGCTCAGATTCTTAGTGATCCTCCTGTCTCAGTCTCCCTAGTGCTGGCATTACAGGCGTGCAGCACCACTCCCAGTTTCAGTGGCCCATACAGCATTTGGTACCAGGAATTGAACCCAGGCCCTTGTGCTTGCAAGCAGGCACTTAGACTCCCAAACTACCTCCTCAGCCTCAAAGTATTTTGATTTGTGTTAGCCTAATGGCTAAAGATAATGAATTTTTTTCATACATTCTTGGCCACAGTACTTTCATTTACAAAGTGTTCATTTGCCCAATCTGTGATTGAATTATTTGTTGGCGGGGTAATTTTTTGAGTTGTTCATATATTCTAGACAGCAGCTCTTTATCAGAAGAGCAGCTAGCAGAGACTTTCTCTTGTTCTACAGGTTGGTTCTTCACTCTTATTTTCTTTGCAGTGATGAATCTTTATCATTTGATATAGTCCCATCTATTGATACTTATGATTATTTCCTTTGCAACTGGATCCTATTCAGAAAGTCCCTGTCATTTCTGTGGATTCCAATGCCTTCCTAATATCACCTACCAGCAATTTCAAAGTTTCTGGTTTAATATCTGTCTTTGCCACATTTTGATTTGATTTTTATTTAGGATGAGAGGGAGGAATATAGTTTCAGTCTTCTGTATGTGGATGTCCAATTCTCCCAGCATCATGTGTTTATTATGGTTTGGTTTAGTTCTGCTTGATGCTCTGCAAGTGAGCAGAAAGTGGAAAACTCAAAAATTTCACCAAAGGGAATGATCTCCACATCAGCACTGCTTCCATCTCCTTTGTGTTATTTTTGTTTTATTTATTATTCTGTTTTGCTTTATTTTTTTTAAGACAGGTTTTTGCTATGTAGTTCAGCCTGATCTTGAACTCATTTATACAGTTCAGGCTTCCTCAAGTGTGCCACAAAGAGTTGTGGCTATTCTCCTGCCTCAGCCTTTTGTGTGCTAGGATTAAAGGCATGTACCACAATGCCTGGCAGCACCCTTTGTTAAAGAAGCTTCTTTTCTTCAGGGTTTGTCATGGGGTATGACCCTCTATCAAGAATTATAGCTATTTTGGTTTATTTCATTGCTTGCCTGTTTGGTTTTGGTGTATGTGTGTATGTTTCAGTACCATGTAGTTTTTATTACTATGCCTTATTAGTATGAGTTAAATCTGGTATCATGATGCCTCCAGTATTGCCCCTCTTTCTCAGGATTGCATTGGCTATTCTGAGCTTTTCTGATTCCATATAAATTTTAGGATTATTTTTTCTAGTTGTGTGAAAATTTTTTAGTATTTTAATAGGATGGTTCCT
>NW_004524975.1:126168-127968 GCF_000260255.1 Octodon degus | reverse complement strand
CATAGGATGAAACCAATTTTATATTGAAAAATAAATGGAAAAGGCAACATTGTAAGACACCACTGAAATTTAGAGAATTATTAGAAATTATTTTAAAAATCTGTATTCTTATAAATTGGAGAATCAAGAAGAAATGGATGAACTCCTTGGTGAATGACATTTTTAATGTGTTGTTAAAGCTGCTTGCAAGTATCTTATTGAGAATTTTTGCATCTCTGTTCAACAAAAATATTGGTCTGTAAGTACTATTTCTTTGGGGGGGTTAGTGTTTGGTGTTGTTATCAGGATAATGCTGGCTTTATAGAATGAATTTGGGAGCATTCCTTCTGTATCTACTATATATAAAGGTATGAGAAGCACTGATATTAGTCCTTTAAAGGTATAAAATTTCATACTAAATCTATTGGTTCTTGGGTTTTTCTCAGTTGGCAGCTTTTATTACTCAATAATTTCATTACTTGCTATAGTCTGTTTTTTTAATCTTGTTTCAATTTTTGTAGGTCATATGTATGTAAGAGTTCATCCATTTCTTCTTTAAATCTTTAAATCACAGCTTGTTCTATATTTCATTTATCATTTTCTGACATTACCTGCTATATGTTAGCTGTACAGTAAATATTCATTAAACTGAACAAAATCACTAAAAAACAAAGAAAAGAAAAGGAAAGAAAGGGATGGTGAGATAGCTCAAGGATAGCATGGGGACCTGCATTTGATCCCAGCACCACATGCCACACCAGCCCCGTCTCCAGGCAAAAAAAACAAAGGAAGAAAGAAAGAAGGAAAGAAAGCAAACCATTGAGAATGATAGCAATTCTTTCTGGGGTAATATGGAATCTCAGTGTTGTTTTAATTTGCATTTCTCAAATGACCAGTGCTGTTGAACATTTTTCAAATATTTATTTGCCACTTGTACTTCTTCCTCTAAGAAGTATATAGTCATCTCAGATGCCCATTTTTGGTTGGGTCTTTGAATTCTGGGTTTTTTTTTTTTTTTTTTGCTTGTTTAATTCTTTGTATATTCTAGATAGAAGTTCTTTGTCTGAATGATTGCTAAGATTTTTTTCAGGGAGGACTCTGGGCAGCCTGCAGGAGTCTGGTGAGCTCTGACCCTTGGCCTCCAATGTGCTGGCATGGAACTTATGCTTGTGCCGGTCCAACCTTTTAAGAACTTAGGAGGACTCTCGGTGGCCTAAAGGATATTATACTTAGTAAAAAAATAAGTCAATTTCAAAGAAATTTCAAAATTTATTCTTCTAGAGCTCTGTATATAGCTCAGCAGCACAGTGCTTGCCTGTCAAGAGTGAGGTCCTGAGTTTGATTCCCATTCCAAAGGGAAAAAAAATTAGTCTTCTATATTGCTCAAAAAGAAAGATAGGGCCAGCCAGATAGCTCAGCAGATTAAAGCGCCTGCTTAGGCAGATGCAGGGGCCAGGGGTTCAATCCTCAGGCCTGCCCTGCCAGCCCCACTCCTGGGGTGTGCTTGTAATCCCAGCATTTGGGAGGCTGTAAACAGGAAGATCACTATGAGTCCAAGCTACATAGTGAGACCCTATAGACCCTGTACACCCTATACTCAATACATTTTTTTAAAAAAAGAAAGATAAACTGAGATGATGGAAAGGACAAAAGAAGACAGTGAAAAGGCAAAAAATACACATATATAATAGTTAAGACAGGTATAATACTGATTTCTATTCATTCATTGAAAAGAAAGATTTGTGCTTATATATCATTTGATCATTTTTTCATACCTATATGTTGTAATCTGAGCAATTTCTTTGGAGATAACAATAAGAA